>NW_026890360.1:15000-42500 GCF_963514075.1 Conger conger
CTAACCCTAACCCTAACCCTAACCCTAACCCTAACCCTAACCCTAACCCTAACCCTAACCCTAACCCTAACCCTAACCCTAACCCTAACCCTAACCCTAACCCTAACCCTAACCCTAACCCTAACCCTAACCCTAACCCTAACCCTAACCCTAACCCTAACCCTAACCCTAACCCTAACCCTAACCCTAACCCTAACCCTAACCCTAACCCTAACCCTAACCCTAACCTAACCCTAACCCTAACCCTAACCCTAACCCTAACCCTAACCCTAACCCTAACCCTAACCCTAACCCTAACCCTAACCCTAACCCTAACCCTAACCCTAACCCTAACCCTAACCCTAACCCTAACCCTAACCCTAACCCTAACCCTAACCCTAACCCTAACCCTAACCCTAACCCTAACCCTAACCCTAACCCTAACCCTAACCCTAACCCTAACCCTAACCCTAACCCTAACCCTAACCCTAACCCTAACCCTAACCCTAACCCTAACCCTAACCCTAACCCTAACCCTAACCCTAACCCTAACCCTAACCCTAACCCTAACCCTAACCCTAACCCTAACCCTAACCCTAACCCTAACCCTAACCCTAACCCTAACCCTAACCCTAACCCTAACCCTAACCCTAACCCTAACCCTAACCCTAACCCTAACCCTAACCCTAACCCTAACCCTAACCCTAACCCTAACCCTAACCCTAACCCTAACCCTAACCCTAACCCTAACCCTAACCCTAACCCTAACCCTAACCCTAACCCTAACCCTAACCCTAACCCTAACCCTAACCCTAACCCTAACCCTAACCCTAACCCTAACCCTAACCCTAACCCTAACCCTAACCCTAACCCTAACCCTAACCCTAACCCTAACCCTAACCCTAACCCTAACCCTAACCCTAACCCTAACCCTAACCCTAACCCTAACCCTAACCCTAACCCTAACCCTAACCCTAACCCTAACCCTAACCCTAACCCTAACCCTAACCCTAACCCTAACCCTAACCCTAACCCTAACCCTAACCCTAACCCTAACCCTAACCCTAACCCTAACCCTAACCCTAACCCTAACCCTAACCCTAACCCTAACCCTAACCCTAACCCTAACCCTAACCCTAACCCTAACCCTAACCCTAACCCTAACCCTAACCCTAACCCTAACCCTAACCCTAACCCTAACCCTAACCCTAACCCTAACCCTAACCCTAACCCTAACCCTAACCCTAACCCTAACCCTAACCCTAACCCTAACCCTAACCCTAACCCTAACCCTAACCCTAACCCTAACCCTAACCCTAACCCTAACCCTAACCCTAACCCTAACCCTAACCCTAACCCTAACCCTAACCCTAACCCTAACCCTAACCCTAACCCTAACCCTAACCCTAACCCTAACACTGCAGTGTCTGGAGCCGGGACAGCACCACCCACCAGTTTATTTAAAAAGATGCAGGAACTGGCCACCCTGGTGAGACCGGCCTCCCCGACAGAGGACACCATGTTGTTACTGACGGGGAATGCCCGGAACTGGCTCCACACATGCATGCAGATCTTGGAGGAACACTATCTCAAGATCCTGGAACAACTCACCAAAAAGTTGGAGAGAATTCAGCTCAACAACTGGCCAGAGGCGTTCCAGGTGGCGGCCAGGTGGGCCAAAAAAAAGTTTGGCCGAAGATTACACCCGACCACCCTGGACATCGCCCAGGAAACAGTGGCCCCAATTTGGAGAACTGTAAGACGCACAACTCCAGTCTCCACCAGCAACAGATTCACTGCTCTAGTGAATCCTCCACCACCCCCACCCACAGCGGATAGAATCACCCACACTACGCCCCGGAACCAGGACCAGTACCAGAGGGAGTGGCCGACACTGCGGCAGACATGCACCCCCAGGATAAGCGCTCCTAAACCCCACCGAGCACCAGCACAGAACCGGAGAAGGACCCGTGGAACCCCAGAAAACCACAGGGACTGGACTCCGGAACCACTACCACAAAGGCCCCAAAAACCCAGACACAGACGGGACCATGACCACTCTGGCCCCACCGCTAACCCCCACTCAGCTCCTAATTCTAACCGCACCCCTACCCCTATCCCTGACCCCAACCCCCACCCTAACCCCAACCCTGACCCCAACCCCCACCCCCACCCTAACCCTAACCCTAACCCCAACCCTGACCCCAACCCCCACCCTAACCCTAACCTTAACCCTACCCCTATCCCTGACCCCAACCCCCACCCCCACCCCCACCCTAACCCTAACCCTGACCCCCACCCCCACCCTGACCCCAACCCCAACCCCCACCCTAACCCTAACCCTACCCCTGAGCCCAACCCCCACCCCCACCCTAACCCTAACCCCACTCCCACTCCGACCCCTGACCTGAACCCTGCACCCACTCCCACCCCCCCACCCCACGCCACTGGAGTCGGAGTAGCGGAGGAAATCTTCTACCCGACCAGACACCCCCGAACAACCCGGAAGGTCCAGGAATGGACCATCAGAACCAGCAAACCGAATATAATCCTAGGGGACTCCAACCTCTCCAGGATCCAGTCCCACTCCAGGGGAGACCTCCAAATTGACAGCTACCCCGGAGCAACATTTTATCATATCGCAGGACTCCTGGAGAAAACCCAAGTGAATCCCAGAGTACAGAGAGTCATCCTGTCCACTGGGATCAACAACAAGGACCAGCACCCTAAAAAAACAGCAATAAAACAGCTGCAGACCATGCTGAGGATGACGAAAAACACCTTCCCGGCAGCAGAAATTTGGATCCCGTTAATTAATTATTCCCAAAACCTGGAACCCCGCCAGAAATCCAATTTGGAGGAGATCAATAATCACATCCTCCGAAACATGCCACATGTTCCCAAGCTTCCGGAGGAGGACTTCCGCACTACACGGGACGACATCCACTGGACAGAGAGAACAGCTGGCAAGATGTTGGAACACTGGCTAAAACATTTAAACTGAGAATCCCCACAAACCCAAACACAAACAGGGAGGGGAATAAGAACATTATACTGCTGGCACAAAACTTTTCACCCACACCAAATCAAATTAGTTTACTAGACAAAGGCCTATCATTCGTACCGACGGCAAACATTAGAAAAAAACAAAAAGAAACCCTCAGAGGAGAAGCTCAGGAGTTTCACAGAAAGCTGAAACTAGCTGTCTTTTTTGAGGGATCAGAAAACACAGACAGAACACCCTTTATGGCCCGATCCAACTGGGAACCCAGGGAGAGCCAAATCCCGGGTACAATCACACAACTCATAAAAGACAACAACACCCTGATCAAGGCACTTAACCCCCAAACCCATAAAGACAAAAACAACCTCAGCAGAGGAGAGAGCCAAGCACTACATCAGCTGGCAAACAATAAACAAATTGTCATCAAACCAGCTGACAAGGGGAGTGCCATAGTAATCATGGACAGAACACAGTACATCCAAGAAGCACACAGACAACTAAACAACACTACACACTATAAAAAATTAATTCGACCCATATATCTAGACACAGCACAAGAAATATATGACATTATACAGACACTATTAGAAAGCAATTACATCACAAAAAAACAAAGTTTTTACCTAAGGGGGGAGGAAAATCCTAGACCAAGGGTTTTTTACCTCCTCCCCAAAATACACAAACAGCCTCAGTCCTGGAGTGTACCATATGAGATCCCGGCAGGGAGACCTATTGTTTCAGACTGCAACAGCGAATCCTACAGGATCGCAGAATACATAGACCATTTCCTCACTCCACTGTCAACTAAGCACAACAGCTACATAAAAGACACATACGACTTCATACGCATAGTTAAAAACACTAAAATAACACAGGACACCATTTTATTCACAATTGACATAGATAGTCTCTACACAAACATAAACACTGCAGCAGGGCTAACAGCTGTAAAACTCTGGATGGAGAAATACCCGGACGACAGCCGCCCGGATACATCTCTCCTACAACTGTTAGAAATCAACCTGACAAAAAATGATTTTGAATTCAACAAAGAATTCTTTTTACAAATCAGCGGCACAGCGATGGGTAAGAAATTTGCACCGGCCTACGCTAACATTTACATGGCACACTGGGAGGAGACTGTTTTTCAAAAATGCCCCAAATTACCCACCAATTATTTTAGATACTTAGATGACATATGGGGAACATGGACACACAGTTTAGAGGACTTCAAACACTTTATACAAATCCTCAACACACACCATAGAATGATAACAGTTAAATACATCACGCATAACCAACAAATAGATTTCTTGGACACTACCACATACAAGGGACCCTCTTTTTCCCAAACACACACTTTAGACACTAAAGTTTTCTTTAAAGAGACTGACACACACACACTTTTACATAAAAACAGTCTCCACCCTAAACACACTTTCAAGGGCCTGATCAAATCACAATTGCTCAGGTTCAACAGGATTTGCACACAGGTAATAGATTTTGAAGAGGCTACCCAGACCCTCTTCAATGCATTAAAACCAAGGGGGTATTCCAGATCTTTCCTTAGACAGGTCCGGAAAACTTTCTTAACCACCAGACAACAAGACACGCGCAAAATCATTCCGCTAATCACCACCTACTCAGCATTTAGCCTAGCTGCAAACAGAAAAATTAAATTAAATCTAACCCGCACTCTACAGAACACAAACATTATCCAGGACTATAAAATTATCTCAGCATATAAAAGAAATAAAAATCTTAAAGATCATCTGGTAAGCAGCAAACTACCAGCAATTAATACTTTACCGACACAGGGCCCAATATTTTACAAACAAGCCACTACAGTCAGAAACACCACTACCAACACAACCTACATAATAAAACAAACACTAACTAAAAACACTAAAAACTGCATATATGCCATTAAGTGCAAACAATGTGGTATAATATATGTAGGAGAAACAGGGAACACAATTAAATGTAGACTAGCACAACATATATACAACATTAGAAATCACAGAGAGACAGACACACACCTGGTGGCTCATTTCCTTCACCATGGACTTGAGGCACTAGAAATATCGGGCCTTCAAATGAACAACAATTGGACACCGGAGGAGAGACGCAGGTTTGAGAAACACTGGATTCTCAAACTTAGCACTCTTTTTCCAAGAGGACTAAATCAACGCACATAGAGCACCGACACAAGAGGGACCAAATTCTTCCTACTTAAAGGCTTCAGTACCCTGAATGGCCAGTGCAAACTTTTATTTCCCAAGAGGCCCTAATATGGGACAACTTGGGAAATAAAGATTTCTTACTTACCTAACCCTAACCCTAACCCTAACCCTAACCCTAACCCTAACCCTAACCCTAACCCTAACCCTAACCCTAACCCTAACCCCCTAACCCTAACCCTAACCCTAACCCTAACCCTAACCCTAACCCTAACCCTAACCCTAACCCTAACCCTAACCCTAACCCCTAACCCTAACCCTAACCCTAACCCTAACCCTAACCCTAACCCTAACCCTAACCCTAACCCTAACCCTAACCTAACCTAACCCTAACCCTAACCCTAACCCTAACCCTAACCCTAACCCTAACCCTAACCCTAACCCTAACCCTAACCCTAACCCTAACCCTAACCCTAACCCTAACCCTAACCCTAACCCTAACCCTAACCCTAACCCTAACCCTAACCCTAACCCTAACCCTAACCCTAACCCTAACCCTAACCCTAACCCTAACCCTAACCCTAACCCTAACCCTAACCCTAACCCTAACCCTAACCCCTAACCCTAACCCTAACCCTAACCCTAACCCTAACCCTAACCCTAACCCTAACCCTAACCCTAACCCTAACCCTAACCCCTAACCCTAACCCTAACCCTAACCCTAACCCTAACCCTAACCCTAACCCTAACCCTAACCCTAACCCTAACCCTTACCTAACCCTAACCCTAACCCTAACCCTAACCCTAACCCTAACCCTAACCCTAACCCTAACCCCTAACCCTAACCCTAACCCTAACCCTAACCCTAACCCTAACCCTAACCCTAACCCTAACCCTAACCCTAACCCTAACCCTAACCCTAACCCTAACCCTAACCCTAACATGGACACACAGTTTAGAGGACTTCAAACACTTTATACAAATCCTCAACACACACCATAGAATGATAACAGTTAAATACATCACGCATAACCAACAAATAGATTTCTTGGACACTACCACATACAAGGGACCCTCTTTTTCCCAAACACACACTTTAGACACTAAAGTTTTCTTTAAAGAGACTGACACACACACACTTTTACATAAAAACAGTCTCCACCCTAAACACACTTTCAAGGGCCTGATCAAATCACAATTGCTCAGGTTCAACAGGATTTGCACACAGATAATAGATTTTGAAGAGGCTACCCAGACCCTCTTCAAAGCATTAAAACCAAGGGGGTATTCCAGATCTTTCCTTAGACAGGTCCGGAAAACTTTCTTGACCACCAGACAACAAGACACGCGCAAAATCATTCCGCTAATCACCACCTACTCAGCATTTAGCCTAGCTGCAAACAGAAAAATTAAATTAAATCTAACCCGCACTCTACAGAACACAAACATTATCCAGGACTATAAAATTATCTCAGCATATAAAAGAAATAAAAATCTTAAAGACCACCTGGTAAGCAGCAAACTACCAGGAATTAATACTTTACCGACACAGGGCCCAATATTTTTCAAACAAGCCACTACAGTCAGAAACACCACTACCAACACAACCTACATAATAAAACAAACACTAAATAAAAACACTAAAAACTGCATATATGCCATTAAGTGCAAACAATGTGGTATAATATATGTAGGAGAAACAGGGAACACAATTAAATGTAGACTAGCACAACATATATACAACATTAGAAATCACAGAGAGACAGACACACACCTGGTGGCTCATTTCCTTCACCATGGACTTGAGGCACTAGAAATATCGGGCCTTCAAATGAACAACAATTGGACACCGGAGGAGAGACGCAGGTTTGAGAAACACTGGATTCTCAAACTTAGCACTCTATTTCCAAGAGGACTAAATCAACGCACATAGAGCACCGACACAAGAGGGACCAAATTCTTCCTACTTAAAGGCTTCAGTACCCTGAATGGCCAGTGCAAACTTTTATTTCCCAAGAGGCCCTAATATGGGACAACTTGGGAAATAAAGATTTCTTACTTACCTAACTAGCCAGAGCCTTCAGTAACTGCTGATAGCTGGGATAGAATTACACTAAAGACTACCCATCTGGTTAATACCACTCTGAATAGGCTCATCCGAGCCAGAGAGAGGTCTTTAAAATAACAAAAGAATTACCCACTAGAAGAAACAAAAGACTAAATTACAGGAGGAATATAGCCATTCAGGCCAAACTACTGGAATGCTAGGGCCATTTAATAGAACCATCTTTAAAATAGGTCTTTAAAATAACAAAAGAATCACCCATCACAGGAAACAAAAGGTTAACTACTGGCAGGAAACAGCCGTTTTTGACAAAAATTCCGGAGAGCTAGGGCTATTAAGGACACAAAGGGGACACATCCACCAATGAGGACCCCACAAACCAGTGGCCTCAAACAGGTCCTCTCTGTGACCTGATAAACAGAACCACAATCCTCTCACACTCACACCTGAAGAAGCCTAAGACAAGGCGAAACGTTGTGTCGACATATGCTTTGGAAGACAGCAGAGGAACACATCCTACTCGGAGGAACTCTCCCGCTGCTGATCCCGAAAGAGCAAAACAAACCTGAACATTTTCACGGACGAGACACCAGGAGGAATCCTGCAGCAACACGGTACAGACTGCACTACCTTGTGGTGGAAACCTAACGGTGTCAACTAAACCACAAGGTAACAGTCTTGGTAAGTATAGACTGCTTTGATAAGCGTCAACCTCGTGTTGACAGCACGCTATCAAACAGTCGAAACCTGCACCGCCGCTTGCACAACATTTTTTATGATAAAAAATTACTAAAAAAACACTAAAAATCTGTAAAATTTGAAAAATATTTGACAATTCTAGAAAATAAAAACAGTTTAAACCACAAAAAAATAGTCTTGCGTTATTCTCAAAATTAGAAAATTAAAAACACCTAAAAACACACCACCTTACCCACACCAAAACACCATGACGGCTTTCGCTGAGGCCACTAGGACCCTCTTCCGAGTCATCCAGACAACGCATCACCTGCAGAACACTGCAGTGTCTGGAGCCGGGACAGCACCACCCACCAGTTTATTTAAAAAGATGCAGGAACTGGCCACCCTGGTGAGACCGGCCTCCCCGACAGAGGACACCATGTTGTTACTGACGGGGAATGCCCGGAACTGGCTCCACACATGCATGCAGATCTTGGAGGAACACTATCTCAAGATCCTGGAACAACTCACCAAAAAGTTGGAGAGAATTCAGCTCAACAACTGGCCAGAGGCGTTCCAGGTGGCGGCCAGGTGGGCCAAAAAGAAGTTTGGCCGAAGATTACACCCGACCACCCTGGACATCGCCCAGGAAACAGTGGCCCCAATTTGGAGAACTGTAAGACGCACAACTGCAGTCTCCACCAGCAACAGATTCACTGCTCTAGTGAATCCTCCACCACCCCCACCCACAGCGGATAGAATCACCCACACTACGCCCCGGAACCAGGACCAGTACCAGAGGGAGTGGCCGACACTGCGGCAGACATGCACCCCCAGGATCAGCGCTCCTAAACCCCACCGAGCACCAGCACAGAACCGGAGAAGGACCCGTGGAACCCCAGAAAACCACAGGGACTGGACTCCGGAACCACTACCACAAAGGCCCCAAAAACCCAGACACAGACGGGACCAGGACCACTCTGGCCCCACCGCTAACCCCCACTCAGCTCCTAATTCTAACCGCACCCCTACCCCTATCCCTGACCCCAACCCCCACCCTAACCCCAACCCTGACCCCAACCCCCACCCCCACCCTAACCCTAACCCTAACCCCAACCCTGACCCCAACCCCCACCCCCACCCTAACCCTAACCTTAACCCTACCCCTATCCCTGACCCCAACCCCCACCCCCACCCCCACCCCCACCCTAACCCTAACCCTGACCCCCACCCCCACCCTGACCCCAACCCCAACCCCCACCCTAACCCTAACCCTACCCCTGAGCCCAACCCCCACCCCCACCCTAACCCTAACCCCACTCCCACTCCGACCCCTGACCTGAACCCTGCACCCACTCCCACCCCCCCACCCCACGCCACTGGAGCTGGAGTAGCGGAGGAAATCTTCTACCCGACCAGACACCCCCGAACAACCCGGAAGGTCCAGGAATGGACCATCAGAACCAGCAAACCGAACATAATCCTAGGGGACTCCAACCTCTCCAGGATCCAGTCCCACTCCAGGGGAGACCTCCAAATTGACAGCTACCCCGGAGCAACATTTTATCATATCGCAGGACTTCTGGAGAAAACCCAAGTGAATCCCAGAGTACAGAGAGTCATCCTGTCCACTGGGATTAACAACAAGGACCAGCACCCTAAAAAAACAGCAATAAAACAGCTGCAGACCATGCTGAGGATGACGAAAAACACCTTCCCGGCAGCAGAAATTTGGATCCCATTAATTAATTATTCCCAAAACCTGGAACCCCGCCAGAAATCCAATTTGGAGGAGATCAATAATCACATCCTCCGAAACATGCCACATGTTCCCAAGCTTCCGGAGGAGGACTTCCGCACTACACGGGACGACATCCACTGGACAGAGAGAACAGCTGGCAAGATGTTGGAACACTGGCTAAAACATTTAAACTGAGAATCCCCACAAACCCAAACACAAACAGGGAGGGGAATAAGAACATTATACTGCTGGCACAAAACTTTTCACCCACACCAAATCAAATTAGTTTACTGGACAAAGGCCTATCATTCGTACCGACGGCAAACATTAGAAAGAAACAAAAAGAAACCCTCAGAGGAGAAGCTCAGGAGTTTCACAGAAAGCTGAAACTAGCTGTCTTTTTTGAGGGATCAGAAAACACAGACAGAACACCCTTTATGGCCCGATCCAACTGGGAACCTAGGGAGAGCCAAATCCCGGGTACAATCACACAACTCATAAAAGACAACAACACCCTGATCAAGGCACTTAACCCCCAAACCCATCAAGACAAAAACAACCTCAGCAGAGGAGAGAGCCAAGCACTACATCAGCTGGCAAACAATAAACAAATTGTCATCAAACCAGCTGACAAGGGGAGTGCCATAGTAATCATGGACAGAACACAATACATTCAAGAAGCACACAGACAATTAAACAACACTACACACTATAAAAAATTAATTCGACCCATATATCTAGACACAGCACAAGAAATATATGACATTATACAGACACTATTAGAAAACAATTACATCACAAAAAAACAAAGTTTTTACCTAAGGGGGGAGGAAAATCCTAGACCAAGGATTTTTTACCTCCTCCCCAAAATACACAAACAGCCTCAGTCCTGGAGTGTACCATATGAAATCCCGGCAGGGAGACCTATTGTTTCAGACTGCAACAGCGAATCCTACAGGATCGCAGAATACATAGACTATTTCCTCACTCCACTGTCAACTAAACACAACAGTTACATAAAAGACACATACGACTTCATACGCATAGTTAAAAACACTAAAATAACACAGGACACCATTTTATTCACAATTGACATAGATAGTCTCTACACAAACATAAACACTGCAGCAGGGCTAACAGCTGTAAAACTCTGGATGGAGAAATACCCGGACGACAGCCGCCCGGATACATCTCTCCTACAACTGTTAGAAATCAGCCTGACAAAAAATGATTTTGAATTCAACAAAGAATTCTTTTTACAAATCAGCGGCACAGCGATGGGAAAAAAATTTGCACCGGCCTACGCGAACATTTACATGGCACACTGGGAGGAGACTGTTTTTCAAAAATGCCCCAAATTACCCACCAATTATTTTAGATACTTAGATGACATATGGGGAACATGGACACACAGTTTAGAGGACTTCAAACACTTTATACAAATCCTCAACACACACCATAGAATGATAACAGTTAAATACATCACGCATAACCAACAAATAGATTTCTTGGACACTACCACATACAAGGGACCCTCTTTTTCCCAAACACACACTTTAGACACTAAAGTTTTCTTTAAAGAGACTGACACACACACACTTTTACATAAAAACAGTCTCCACCCTAAACACACTTTCAAGGGCCTGATCAAATCACAATTGCTCAGGTTCAACAGGATTTGCACACAGATAATAGATTTTGAAGAGGCTACCCAGACCCTCTTCAAAGCATTAAAACCAAGGGGGTATTCCAGATCTTTCCTTAGACAGGTCCGGAAAACTTTCTTGACCACCAGACAACAAGACACGCGCAAAATCATTCCGCTAATCACCACCTACTCAGCATTTAGCCTAGCTGCAAACAGAAAAATTAAATTAAATCTAACCCGCACTCTACAGAACACAAACATTATCCAGGACTATAAAATTATCTCAGCATATAAAAGAAATAAAAATCTTAAAGACCACCTGGTAAGCAGCAAACTACCAGGAATTAATACTTTACCGACACAGGGCCCAATATTTTTCAAACAAGCCACTACAGTCAGAAACACCACTACCAACACAACCTACATAATAAAACAAACACTAAATAAAAACACTAAAAACTGCATATATGCCATTAAGTGCAAACAATGTGGTATAATATATGTAGGAGAAACAGGGAACACAATTAAATGTAGACTAGCACAACATATATACAACATTAGAAATCACAGAGAGACAGACACACACCTGGTGGCTCATTTCCTTCACCATGGACTTGAGGCACTAGAAATATCGGGCCTTCAAATGAACAACAATTGGACACCGGAGGAGAGACGCAGGTTTGAGAAACACTGGATTCTCAAACTTAGCACTCTATTTCCAAGAGGACTAAATCAACGCACATAGAGCACCGACACAAGAGGGACCAAATTCTTCCTACTTAAAGGCTTCAGTACCCTGAATGGCCAGTGCAAACTTTTATTTCCCAAGAGGCCCTAATATGGGACAACTTGGGAAATAAAGATTTCTTACTTACCTAACTAGCCAGAGCCTTCAGTAACTGCTGATAGCTGGGATAGAATTACACTAAAGACTACCCATCTGGTTAATACCACTCTGAATAGGCTCATCCGAGCCAGAGAGAGGTCTTTAAAATAACAAAAGAATTACCCACTAGAAGAAACAAAAGACTAAATTACAGGAGGAATATAGCCATTCAGGCCAAACTACTGGAATGCTAGGGCCATTTAATAGAACCATCTTTAAAATAGGTCTTTAAAATAACAAAAGAATCACCCATCACAGGAAACAAAAGGTTAACTACTGGCAGGAAACAGCCGTTTTTGACAAAAATTCCGGAGAGCTAGGGCTATTAAGGACACAAAGGGGACACATCCACCAATGAGGACCCCACAAACCAGTGGCCTCAAACAGGTCCTCTCTGTGACCTGATAAACAGAACCACAATCCTCTCACACTCACACCTGAAGAAGCCTAAGACAAGGCGAAACGTTGTGTCGACATATGCTTTGGAAGACAGCAGAGGAACACATCCTACTCGGAGGAACTCTCCCGCTGCTGATCCCGAAAGAGCAAAACAAACCTGAACATTTTCACGGACGAGACACCAGGAGGAATCCTGCAGCAACACGGTACAGACTGCACTACCTTGTGGTGGAAACCTAACGGTGTCAACTAAACCACAAGGTAACAGTCTTGGTAAGTATAGACTGCTTTGATAAGCGTCAACCTCGTGTTGACAGCACGCTATCAAACAGTCGAAACCTGCACCGCCGCTTGCACAACATTTTTTATGATAAAAAATTACTAAAAAAACACTAAAAATCTGTAAAATTTGAAAAATATTTGACAATTCTAGAAAATAAAAACAGTTTAAACCACAAAAAAATAGTCTTGCGTTATTCTCAAAATTAGAAAATTAAAAACACCTAAAAACACACCACCTTACCCACACCAAAACACCATGACGGCTTTCGCTGAGGCCACTAGGACCCTCTTCCGAGTCATCCAGACAACGCATCACCTGCAGAACACTGCAGTGTCTGGAGCCGGGACAGCACCACCCACCAGTTTATTTAAAAAGATGCAGGAACTGGCCACCCTGGTGAGACCGGCCTCCCCGACAGAGGACACCATGTTGTTACTGACGGGGAATGCCCGGAACTGGCTCCACACATGCATGCAGATCTTGGAGGAACACTATCTCAAGATCCTGGAACAACTCACCAAAAAGTTGGAGAGAATTCAGCTCAACAACTGGCCAGAGGCGTTCCAGGTGGCGGCCAGGTGGGCCAAAAAGAAGTTTGGCCGAAGATTACACCCGACCACCCTGGACATCGCCCAGGAAACAGTGGCCCCAATTTGGAGAACTGTAAGACGCACAACTGCAGTCTCCACCAGCAACAGATTCACTGCTCTAGTGAATCCTCCACCACCCCCACCCACAGCGGATAGAATCACCCACACTACGCCCCGGAACCAGGACCAGTACCAGAGGGAGTGGCCGACACTGCGGCAGACATGCACCCCCAGGATCAGCGCTCCTAAACCCCACCGAGCACCAGCACAGAACCGGAGAAGGACCCGTGGAACCCCAGAAAACCACAGGGACTGGACTCCGGAACCACTACCACAAAGGCCCCAAAAACCCAGACACAGACGGGACCAGGACCACTCTGGCCCCACCGCTAACCCCCACTCAGCTCCTAATTCTAACCGCACCCCTACCCCTATCCCTGACCCCAACCCCCACCCTAACCCCAACCCTGACCCCAACCCCCACCCCCACCCTAACCCTAACCCTAACCCCAACCCTGACCCCAACCCCCACCCCCACCCTAACCCTAACCTTAACCCTACCCCTATCCCTGACCCCAACCCCCACCCCCACCCCCACCCCCACCCTAACCCTAACCCTGACCCCCACCCCCACCCTGACCCCAACCCCAACCCCCACCCTAACCCTAACCCTACCCCTGAGCCCAACCCCCACCCCCACCCTAACCCTAACCCCACTCCCACTCCGACCCCTGACCTGAACCCTGCACCCACTCCCACCCCCCCACCCCACGCCACTGGAGCTGGAGTAGCGGAGGAAATCTTCTACCCGACCAGACACCCCCGAACAACCCGGAAGGTCCAGGAATGGACCATCAGAACCAGCAAACCGAACATAATCCTAGGGGACTCCAACCTCTCCAGGATCCAGTCCCACTCCAGGGGAGACCTCCAAATTGACAGCTACCCCGGAGCAACATTTTATCATATCGCAGGACTTCTGGAGAAAACCCAAGTGAATCCCAGAGTACAGAGAGTCATCCTGTCCACTGGGATTAACAACAAGGACCAGCACCCTAAAAAAACAGCAATAAAACAGCTGCAGACCATGCTGAGGATGACGAAAAACACCTTCCCGGCAGCAGAAATTTGGATCCCATTAATTAATTATTCCCAAAACCTGGAACCCCGCCAGAAATCCAATTTGGAGGAGATCAATAATCACATCCTCCGAAACATGCCACATGTTCCCAAGCTTCCGGAGGAGGACTTCCGCACTACACGGGACGACATCCACTGGACAGAGAGAACAGCTGGCAAGATGTTGGAACACTGGCTAAAACATTTAAACTGAGAATCCCCACAAACCCAAACACAAACAGGGAGGGGAATAAGAACATTATACTGCTGGCACAAAACTTTTCACCCACACCAAATCAAATTAGTTTACTGGACAAAGGCCTATCATTCGTACCGACGGCAAACATTAGAAAGAAACAAAAAGAAACCCTCAGAGGAGAAGCTCAGGAGTTTCACAGAAAGCTGAAACTAGCTGTCTTTTTTGAGGGATCAGAAAACACAGACAGAACACCCTTTATGGCCCGATCCAACTGGGAACCTAGGGAGAGCCAAATCCCGGGTACAATCACACAACTCATAAAAGACAACAACACCCTGATCAAGGCACTTAACCCCCAAACCCATCAAGACAAAAACAACCTCAGCAGAGGAGAGAGCCAAGCACTACATCAGCTGGCAAACAATAAACAAATTGTCATCAAACCAGCTGACAAGGGGAGTGCCATAGTAATCATGGACAGAACACAATACATTCAAGAAGCACACAGACAATTAAACAACACTACACACTATAAAAAATTAATTCGACCCATATATCTAGACACAGCACAAGAAATATATGACATTATACAGACACTATTAGAAAACAATTACATCACAAAAAAACAAAGTTTTTACCTAAGGGGGGAGGAAAATCCTAGACCAAGGATTTTTTACCTCCTCCCCAAAATACACAAACAGCCTCAGTCCTGGAGTGTACCATATGAAATCCCGGCAGGGAGACCTATTGTTTCAGACTGCAACAGCGAATCCTACAGGATCGCAGAATACATAGACTATTTCCTCACTCCACTGTCAACTAAACACAACAGTTACATAAAAGACACATACGACTTCATACGCATAGTTAAAAACACTAAAATAACACAGGACACCATTTTATTCACAATTGACATAGATAGTCTCTACACAAACATAAACACTGCAGCAGGGCTAACAGCTGTAAAACTCTGGATGGAGAAATACCCGGACGACAGCCGCCCGGATACATCTCTCCTACAACTGTTAGAAATCAGCCTGACAAAAAATGATTTTGAATTCAACAAAGAATTCTTTTTACAAATCAGCGGCACAGCGATGGGAAAAAAATTTGCACCGGCCTACGCGAACATTTACATGGCACACTGGGAGGAGACTGTTTTTCAAAAATGCCCCAAATTACCCACCAATTATTTTAGATACTTAGATGACATATGGGGAACATGGACACACAGTTTAGAGGACTTCAAACACTTTATACAAATCCTCAACACACACCATAGAATGATAACAGTTAAATACATCACGCATAACCAACAAATAGATTTCTTGGACACTACCACATACAAGGGACCCTCTTTTTCCCAAACACACACTTTAGACACTAAAGTTTTCTTTAAAGAGACTGACACACACACACTTTTACATAAAAACAGTCTCCACCCTAAACACACTTTCAAGGGCCTGATCAAATCACAATTGCTCAGGTTCAACAGGATTTGCACACAGATAATAGATTTTGAAGAGGCTACCCAGACCCTCTTCAAAGCATTAAAACCAAGGGGGTATTCCAGATCTTTCCTTAGACAGGTCCGGAAAACTTTCTTGACCACCAGACAACAAGACACGCGCAAAATCATTCCGCTAATCACCACCTACTCAGCATTTAGCCTAGCTGCAAACAGAAAAATTAAATTAAATCTAACCCGCACTCTACAGAACACAAACATTATCCAGGACTATAAAATTATCTCAGCATATAAAAGAAATAAAAATCTTAAAGACCACCTGGTAAGCAGCAAACTACCAGGAATTAATACTTTACCGACACAGGGCCCAATATTTTTCAAACAAGCCACTACAGTCAGAAACACCACTACCAACACAACCTACATAATAAAACAAACACTAAATAAAAACACTAAAAACTGCATATATGCCATTAAGTGCAAACAATGTGGTATAATATATGTAGGAGAAACAGGGAACACAATTAAATGTAGACTAGCACAACATATATACAACATTAGAAATCACAGAGAGACAGACACACACCTGGTGGCTCATTTCCTTCACCATGGACTTGAGGCACTAGAAATATCGGGCCTTCAAATGAACAACAATTGGACACCGGAGGAGAGACGCAGGTTTGAGAAACACTGGATTCTCAAACTTAGCACTCTATTTCCAAGAGGACTAAATCAACGCACATAGAGCACCGACACAAGAGGGACCAAATTCTTCCTACTTAAAGGCTTCAGTACCCTGAATGGCCAGTGCAAACTTTTATTTCCCAAGAGGCCCTAATATGGGACAACTTGGGAAATAAAGATTTCTTACTTACCTAACTAGCCAGAGCCTTCAGTAACTGCTGATAGCTGGGATAGAATTACACTAAAGACTACCCATCTGGTTAATACCACTCTGAATAGGCTCATCCGAGCCAGAGAGAGGTCTTTAAAATAACAAAAGAATTACCCACTAGAAGAAACAAAAGACTAAATTACAGGAGGAATATAGCCATTCAGGCCAAACTACTGGAATGCTAGGGCCATTTAATAGAACCATCTTTAAAATAGGTCTTTAAAATAACAAAAGAATCACCCATCACAGGAAACAAAAGGTTAACTACTGGCAGGAAACAGCCGTTTTTGACAAAAATTCCGGAGAGCTAGGGCTATTAAGGACACAAAGGGGACACATCCACCAATGAGGACCCCACAAACCAGTGGCCTCAAACAGGTCCTCTCTGTGACCTGATAAACAGAACCACAATCCTCTCACACTCACACCTGAAGAAGCCTAAGACAAGGCGAAACGTTGTGTCGACATATGCTTTGGAAGACAGCAGAGGAACACATCCTACTCGGAGGAACTCTCCCGCTGCTGATCCCGAAAGAGCAAAACAAACCTGAACATTTTCACGGACGAGACACCAGGAGGAATCCTGCAGCAACACGGTACAGACTGCACTACCTTGTGGTGGAAACCTAACGGTGTCAACTAAACCACAAGGTAACAGTCTTGGTAAGTATAGACTGCTTTGATAAGCGTCAACCTCGTGTTGACAGCACGCTATCAAACAGTCGAAACCTGCACCGCCGCTTGCACAACATTTTTTATGATAAAAAATTACTAAAAAAACACTAAAAATCTGTAAAATTTGAAAAATATTTGACAATTCTAGAAAATAAAAACAGTTTAAACCACAAAAAAATAGTCTTGCGTTATTCTCAAAATTAGAAAATTAAAAACACCTAAAAACACACCACCTTACCCACACCAAAACACCATGACGGCTTTCGCTGAGGCCACTAGGACCCTCTTCCGAGTCATCCAGACAACGCATCACCTGCAGAACACTGCAGTGTCTGGAGCCGGGACAGCACCACCCACCAGTTTATTTAAAAAGATGCAGGAACTGGCCACCCTGGTGAGACCGGCCTCCCCGACAGAGGACACCATGTTGTTACTGACGGGGAATGCCCGGAACTGGCTCCACACATGCATGCAGATCTTGGAGGAACACTATCTCAAGATCCTGGAACAACTCACCAAAAAGTTGGAGAGAATTCAGCTCAACAACTGGCCAGAGGCGTTCCAGGTGGCGGCCAGGTGGGCCAAAAAGAAGTTTGGCCGAAGATTACACCCGACCACCCTGGACATCGCCCAGGAAACAGTGGCCCCAATTTGGAGAACTGTAAGACGCACAACTGCAGTCTCCACCAGCAACAGATTCACTGCTCTAGTGAATCCTCCACCACCCCCACCCACAGCGGATAGAATCACCCACACTACGCCCCGGAACCAGGACCAGTACCAGAGGGAGTGGCCGACACTGCGGCAGACATGCACCCCCAGGATCAGCGCTCCTAAACCCCACCGAGCACCAGCACAGAACCGGAGAAGGACCCGTGGAACCCCAGAAAACCACAGGGACTGGACTCCGGAACCACTACCACAAAGGCCCCAAAAACCCAGACACAGACGGGACCAGGACCACTCTGGCCCCACCGCTAACCCCCACTCAGCTCCTAATTCTAACCGCACCCCTACCCCTATCCCTGACCCCAACCCCCACCCTAACCCCAACCCTGACCCCAACCCCCACCCCCACCCTAACCCTAACCCTAACCCCAACCCTGACCCCAACCCCCACCCCCACCCTAACCCTAACCTTAACCCTACCCCTATCCCTGACCCCAACCCCCACCCCCACCCCCACCCCCACCCTAACCCTAACCCTGACCCCCACCCCCACCCTGACCCCAACCCCAACCCCCACCCTAACCCTAACCCTACCCCTGAGCCCAACCCCCACCCCCACCCTAACCCTAACCCCACTCCCACTCCGACCCCTGACCTGAACCCTGCACCCACTCCCACCCCCCCACCCCACGCCACTGGAGCTGGAGTAGCGGAGGAAATCTTCTACCCGACCAGACACCCCCGAACAACCCGGAAGGTCCAGGAATGGACCATCAGAACCAGCAAACCGAACATAATCCTAGGGGACTCCAACCTCTCCAGGATCCAGTCCCACTCCAGGGGAGACCTCCAAATTGACAGCTACCCCGGAGCAACATTTTATCATATCGCAGGACTTCTGGAGAAAACCCAAGTGAATCCCAGAGTACAGAGAGTCATCCTGTCCACTGGGATTAACAACAAGGACCAGCACCCTAAAAAAACAGCAATAAAACAGCTGCAGACCATGCTGAGGATGACGAAAAACACCTTCCCGGCAGCAGAAATTTGGATCCCATTAATTAATTATTCCCAAAACCTGGAACCCCGCCAGAAATCCAATTTGGAGGAGATCAATAATCACATCCTCCGAAACATGCCACATGTTCCCAAGCTTCCGGAGGAGGACTTCCGCACTACACGGGACGACATCCACTGGACAGAGAGAACAGCTGGCAAGATGTTGGAACACTGGCTAAAACATTTAAACTGAGAATCCCCACAAACCCAAACACAAACAGGGAGGGGAATAAGAACATTATACTGCTGGCACAAAACTTTTCACCCACACCAAATCAAATTAGTTTACTGGACAAAGGCCTATCATTCGTACCGACGGCAAACATTAGAAAGAAACAAAAAGAAACCCTCAGAGGAGAAGCTCAGGAGTTTCACAGAAAGCTGAAACTAGCTGTCTTTTTTGAGGGATCAGAAAACACAGACAGAACACCCTTTATGGCCCGATCCAACTGGGAACCTAGGGAGAGCCAAATCCCGGGTACAATCACACAACTCATAAAAGACAACAACACCCTGATCAAGGCACTTAACCCCCAAACCCATCAAGACAAAAACAACCTCAGCAGAGGAGAGAGCCAAGCACTACATCAGCTGGCAAACAATAAACAAATTGTCATCAAACCAGCTGACAAGGGGAGTGCCATAGTAATCATGGACAGAACACAATACATTCAAGAAGCACACAGACAATTAAACAACACTACACACTATAAAAAATTAATTCGACCCATATATCTAGACACAGCACAAGAAATATATGACATTATACAGACACTATTAGAAAACAATTACATCACAAAAAAACAAAGTTTTTACCTAAGGGGGGAGGAAAATCCTAGACCAAGGATTTTTTACCTCCTCCCCAAAATACACAAACAGCCTCAGTCCTGGAGTGTACCATATGAAATCCCGGCAGGGAGACCTATTGTTTCAGACTGCAACAGCGAATCCTACAGGATCGCAGAATACATAGACTATTTCCTCACTCCACTGTCAACTAAACACAACAGTTACATAAAAGACACATACGACTTCATACGCATAGTTAAAAACACTAAAATAACACAGGACACCATTTTATTCACAATTGACATAGATAGTCTCTACACAAACATAAACACTGCAGCAGGGCTAACAGCTGTAAAACTCTGGATGGAGAAATACCCGGACGACAGCCGCCCGGATACATCTCTCCTACAACTGTTAGAAATCAGCCTGACAAAAAATGATTTTGAATTCAACAAAGAATTCTTTTTACAAATCAGCGGCACAGCGATGGGAAAAAAATTTGCACCGGCCTACGCGAACATTTACATGGCACACTGGGAGGAGACTGTTTTTCAAAAATGCCCCAAATTACCCACCAATTATTTTAGATACTTAGATGACATATGGGGAACATGGACACACAGTTTAGAGGACTTCAAACACTTTATACAAATCCTCAACACACACCATAGAATGATAACAGTTAAATACATCACGCATAACCAACAAATAGATTTCTTGGACACTACCACATACAAGGGACCCTCTTTTTCCCAAACACACACTTTAGACACTAAAGTTTTCTTTAAAGAGACTGACACACACACACTTTTACATAAAAACAGTCTCCACCCTAAACACACTTTCAAGGGCCTGATCAAATCACAATTGCTCAGGTTCAACAGGATTTGCACACAGATAATAGATTTTGAAGAGGCTACCCAGACCCTCTTCAAAGCATTAAAACCAAGGGGGTATTCCAGATCTTTCCTTAGACAGGTCCGGAAAACTTTCTTGACCACCAGACAACAAGACACGCGCAAAATCATTCCGCTAATCACCACCTACTCAGCATTTAGCCTAGCTGCAAACAGAAAAATTAAATTAAATCTAACCCGCACTCTACAGAACACAAACATTATCCAGGACTATAAAATTATCTCAGCATATAAAAGAAATAAAAATCTTAAAGACCACCTGGTAAGCAGCAAACTACCAGGAATTAATACTTTACCGACACAGGGCCCAATATTTTTCAAACAAGCCACTACAGTCAGAAACACCACTACCAACACAACCTACATAATAAAACAAACACTAAATAAAAACACTAAAAACTGCATATATGCCATTAAGTGCAAACAATGTGGTATAATATATGTAGGAGAAACAGGGAACACAATTAAATGTAGACTAGCACAACATATATACAACATTAGAAATCACAGAGAGACAGACACACACCTGGTGGCTCATTTCCTTCACCATGGACTTGAGGCACTAGAAATATCGGGCCTTCAAATGAACAACAATTGGACACCGGAGGAGAGACGCAGGTTTGAGAAACACTGGATTCTCAAACTTAGCACTCTATTTCCAAGAGGACTAAATCAACGCACATAGAGCACCGACACAAGAGGGACCAAATTCTTCCTACTTAAAGGCTTCAGTACCCTGAATGGCCAGTGCAAACTTTTATTTCCCAAGAGGCCCTAATATGGGACAACTTGGGAAATAAAGATTTCTTACTTACCTAACCCTAACCCTAACCCTAACCCTAACCCTAACCCTAACCCTAACCCTAACCCTAACCCTAACCCTAACCCTAACCCTAACCCCTAACCCTAACCCTAACCCTAACCCTAACCCCTAACCCTAACCCTAACCCTAACCCTAACCCTAACCCTAACCCTAACCCTAACCCTAACCCTAACCCTAAACCCTAACCCTAACCCTAACCCTAACCCTAACCCTAACCCTAACCCTAACCCTAACCCTAACCCCTAACCCTAACCCCTAACCCCTAACCCTAACCCTAACCCTAACCCTAACCCTAACCCTAACCCTAACCCTAACCCTAACCCCTAACCCTAACCCTAACCCTAACCCTAACCCTAACCCTAACCCTAACCTTAACCCCCACTCAGCTCCTAATTCTAACCGCACCCCTACCCCTATCCCTGACCCCAACCCCCACCCTAACCCCAACCCTGACCCCAACCCCCACCCCCACCCTAACCCTAACCCTAACCCCAACCCTAACCCCACTCCCACTCCGACCCCTGACCTGAACCCTGCACCCACTCCCACCCCCCCACCCCACGCCACTGGAGTCGGAGTAGCGGAGGAAATCTTCTACCCGACCAGACACCCCCGAACAACCCGGAAGGTCCAGGAATGGACCATCAGAACCAGCAAACCGAATATAATCCTAGGGGACTCCAACCTCTCCAGGATCCAGTCCCACTCCAGGGGAGACCTCCAAATTGACAGCTACCCCGGAGCAACATTTTATCATATCGCAGGACTTCTGGAGAAAACCCAAGTGAATCCCAGAGTACAGAGAGTCATCCTGTCCACTGGGATTAACAACAAGGACCAGCACCCTAAAAAAACTGCAATAAAACAGCTGCAGACCATGCTGAGGATGACGAAAAACACCTTCCCGGCAGCAGAAATTTGGATCCCATTAATTAATTATTCCCAAAACCTGGAACCCCGCCAGAAATCCAATTTGGAGGAGATCAATAATCACATCCTCCGAAACATGCCACATGTTCCCAAGCTTCCGGAGGAGGACTTCCGCACTACACGGGACGACATCCACTGGACAGAGAGAACAGCTGGCAAGATGTTGGAACACTGGCTAAAACATTTAAACTGAGAATCCCCACAAACCCAAACACAAACAGGGAGGGGAATAAGAACATTATACTGCTGGCACAAAACTTTTCACCCACACAAAATCAAATTAGTTTACTGGACAAAGGCCTATCATTCGTACCGACGGCAAACATTAGAAAGAAACAAAAAGAAACCCTCAAAGGAGAAGCTCAGGAGTTTCACCGAAAGCTGAAACTTGCTGTCTTTTTTGAGGGATCAGAAAACACAGACAGAACACCCTTTATGGCCCGATCCAACTGGGAACCTAGGGAGAGCCAAATCCCGGGTACAATCACACAACTCATAAAAGACAACAACACCCTGATCAAGGCACTTAACCCCCAAACCCATAAAGACAAAAACAACCTCAGCAGAGGAGAGAGCCAAGCACTACATCAGCTGGCAAACAATAAACAAATTGTCATCAAACCAGCTGACAAGGGGAGTGCCATAGTAATCATGGACAGAACACAATACATTCAAGAAGCACACAGACAATTAAACAACACTACACACTATAAAAAATTAATTCGACCCATATATCTAGACACAGCACAAGAAATATATGACATTATACAGACACTATTAGAAAACAATTACATCACAAAAAAACAAAGTTTTTACCTAAGGGGGGAGGAAAATCCTAGACCAAGGGTTTTTTACCTCCTCCCCAAAATACACAAACAGCCTCAGTCCTGGAGTGTACCATATGAGATCCCGGCAGGGAGACCTATTGTTTCAGACTGCAACAGCGAATCCTACAGGATCGCAGAATACATAGACTATTTCCTCACTCCACTGTCAACTAAACACAACAGTTACATAAAAGACACATACGACTTCATACGCATAGTTAAAAACACTAAAATAACACAGGACACCATTTTATTCACAATTGACATAGATAGTCTCTACACAAACATAAACACTGCAGCAGGGCTAACAGCTGTAAAACTCTGGATGGAGAAATACCCGGACGACAGCCGCCCGGATACATCTCTCCTACAACTGTTAGAAATCAACCTGACAAAAAATGATTTTGAATTCAACAAAGAATTCTTTTTACAAATCAGCGGCACAGCGATGGGTAAGAAATTTGCACCGGCCTACGCTAACATTTACATGGCACACTGGGAGGAGACTGTTTTTCAAAAATGCCCCAAATTACCCACCAATTATTTTAGATACTTAGATGACATATGGGGAACATGGACACACAGTTTAGAGGACTTCAAACACTTTATACAAATCCTCAACACACACCATAGAATGATAACAGTTAAATACATCACGCATAACCAACAAATAGATTTCTTGGACACTACCACATACAAGGGACCCTCTTTTTCCCAAACACACACTTTAGACACTAAAGTTTTCTTTAAAGAGACCGACACACACACACTTTTACATAAAAACAGTCTCCACCCTAAACACACTTTCAAGGGCCTGATCAAATCACAATTGCTCAGGTTCAACAGGATTTGCACACAGGTAATAGATTTTGAAGAGGCTACCCAGACCCTCTTCAATGCATTAAAACCAAGGGGGTATTCCAGATCTTTCCTTAGACAGGTCCGGAAAACTTTCTTAACCACCAGACAACAAGACACGCGCAAAATCATTCCGCTAATCACCACCTACTCAGCATTTAGCCTAGCTGCAAACAGAAAAATTAAATTAAATCTAACCCGCACTCTACAGAACACAAACATTATCCAGGAATATAAAATTATCTCAGCATATAAAAGAAATAAAAATCTTAAAGATCATCTGGTAAGCAGCAAACTACCAGAAATTAATACTTTACCGACACAGGGCCCAATATTTTACAAACAAGCCACTACAGTCAGAAACACCACTACCAACACAACCTACATAATAAAACAAACACTAAATAAAAACACTAAAAACTGCATATATGCCATTAAGTGCAAACAATGTGGTATAATATATGTAGGAGAAACAGGGAACACAATTAAATGTAGACTAGCACAACATATATACAACATTAGAAATCATAGAGAGACAGACACACACCTGGTGGCTCATTTCCTTCACCATGGACTTGAGGCACTAGAAATATCGGGCCTTCAAATGAACAACAATTGGACACCGGAGGAGAGACGCAGGTTCGAGAAACACTGGATTCTCAAACTTAGCACTCTATTTCCAAGAGGACTAAATCAACGCACATAGAGCACCGACACAAGAGGGACCAAATTCTTCCTACTTAAAGGCTTCAGTACCCTGAATGGCCAGTGCAAACTTTTATTTCCCAAGAGGCCCTAATATGGGACAACTTGGGAAATAAAGATTTCTTACTTACCTAACTAGCCAGAGCCTTCAGTAACTGCTGATAGCTGGGACAGAATTACACTAAAGACTACCCATCTGGTTAATACCACTCTGAATAGGCTCATCCGAGCCAGAGAGAGGTCTTTAAAATAACAAAAGAATTACCCACTAGAAGAAACAAAAGACTAAATTACAAGAGGAATATAGCCATTCAGGCCAAACTACTGGAATGCTAGGGCCATTTAATAGAACCATCTTTAAAATAGGTCTTTAAAATAACAAAAGAATCACCCATCACAGGAAACAAAAGGTTAACTACTGGCAGGAAACAGCCATTTTTGACAAAAATTCCAGAGAGCTAGGGCTATTAAGGACACAAAGGGGACACATCCACCAATGAGGACCCCACAAACCAGTGGCCTCAAACAGGTCCTCTCTGTGACCTGATAAACAGAACCACAATCCTCTCACACTCACACCTGAAGAAGCCTAAGACAAGGCGAAACGTTGTGTCGACATATGCTTTGGAAGACAGCAGAGGAACACATCCTACTCGGAGGAACTCTCCCGCTGCTGATCCCGAAAGAGCAAAACAAACCTGAACATTTTCACGGACGAGACACCAGGAGGAATCCTGCAGCAACACGGTACAGACTGCACTACCTTGTGGTGGAAACCTAACGGTGTCAACTAAACCACAAGGTAACAGTCTTGGTAAGTATAGACTGCTTTGATAAGCGTCAACCTCGTGTTGACAGCACGCTATCAAACAGTCGAAACCTGCACCGCCGCTTGCA
This sequence comes from Conger conger, assembly GCF_963514075.1. NCBI lineage: Eukaryota > Metazoa > Chordata > Actinopteri > Anguilliformes > Congridae > Conger > Conger conger. The sequence goes on from NW_026890360.1 coordinate 41,284, forward strand.
CAACATTTTTAATGATTAAAAATTACTAAAAAAACACTAAAAAATCAGTAAAATTTGAAAAATATTTGACAATTCTAGAAAATAAAAACAGTTTAAACCACAAAAAAATAGTCCTGCGTTATTCTCAAAATTAGAAAATTAAAAACACCTAAAAACACACCACCTTACCCACACCAAAACACCATGACGGCTTTCGCTGAGGCCACTAGGACCCTCTTCCGAGTCATCCAGACAACGCATCACCTGCAGAACACTGCAGTGTCTGGAGCCGGGACAGCACCACCCACCAGTTTATTTAAAAAGATGCAGGAACTGGCCACCCTGGTGAGACCGGCCTCCCCGACAGAGGACACCATGTTGTTACTGACGGGGAATGCCCGGAACTGGCTCCACACATGCATGCAGATCTTGGAGGAACACTATCTCAAGATCCTGGAACAACTCACCAAAAAGTTGGAGAGAATTCAGCTCAACAACTGGCCAGAGGCGTTCCAGGTGGCGGCCAGGTGGGCCAAAAAGAAGTTTGGCCGAAGATTACACCCGACCACCCTGGACATCGCCCAGGAAACAGTGGCCCCAATTTGGAGAACTGTAAGACGCACAACTCCAGTCTCCACCAGCAACAGATTCACTGCTCTAGTGAATCCTCCACCACCCCCACCCACAGCAGATAGAATCACCCACACTACGCCCCGGAACCAGGACCAGTACCAGAGGGAGTGGCCGACACTGCGGCAGACATGCACCCCCAGGATCAGCGCTCCTAAACCCCACCGAGCACCAGCACAGAACCGGAGAAGGACCCGTGGAACCCCAGAAAACCACAGGGACTGGACTCCGGAACCACTACCACAAAGGCCCCAAAAACCCAGACACAGACGGGACCATGACCACTCTGGCCCCACCGCTAACCCCCACTCAGCTCCTAATTCTAACCGCACCCCTACCCCTATCCCTGACCCCAACCCCCACCCTAACCCCAACCCTGACCCCAACCCCCACCCCCACCCTAACCCTAACCCTAACCCCAACCCTGACCCCAACCCCCACCCCCACCCTAACCCTAACCTTAACCCTACCCCTATCCCTGACCCCAACCCCCACCCCCACCCTAACCCTAACCCTGACCCCCACCCCCACCCTGACCCCAACCCCAACCCCCACCCTAACCTTAACCCTACCCCTGAGCCCAACCCCCACCCCCACCCTAACCCTAA
>NW_026890360.1:47500-66780 GCF_963514075.1 Conger conger
TACCATATGAGATCCCGGCAGGGAGACCTATTGTTTCAGACTGCAACAGCGAATCCTACAGGATCGCAGAATACATAGACCATTTCCTCACTCCACTGTCAACTAAGCACAACAGCTACATAAAAGACACATACGACTTCATACGCATAGTTAAAAACACTAAAATAACACAGGACACCATTTTATTCACAATTTACATAGATAGTCTCTACACAAACATAAACAATGCAGCAGGGCTAACAACTGTAAAACTCTGGATGGAGAAATACCCGGACGACAGCCGCCCGGATACATCTCTTCTACAACTGTTAGCAATCAACCTGACAAAAAATGATTTTGAATTCAACAAAGAATTCTTTTTACAAATCAGCGGCACAGCAATGGGAAAAAAATTTGCACCGGCCTACGCGAGCATTTACATGGCACACTGGGAGGAGACTGTTTTTCAAAAATGCCCCAAATTACCCACCAATTATTTTAGATACTTAGATGACATATGGGGAACATGGACACACAGTTTAGAGGACTTCAAACACTTTATACAAATCCTCAACACACACCATAGAATGATAACAGTTAAATACATCACGCATAACCAACAAATAGATTTCTTGGACACTACCACATACAAGGGACCCTCTTTTTCCCAAACACACACTTTAGACACTAAAGTTTTCTTTAAAGATACTGACACACACACACTTTTACATAAAAACAGTCTCCACCCTAAACACACTTTCAAGGGCCTGATCAAATCACAATTGCTCAGGTTCAACAGGATTTGCACACAGATAATAGATTTTGAAGAGGCTACCCAGACCCTCTTCAAAGCATTAAAACCAAGGGGGTATTCCAGATCTTTCCTTAGACAGGTCCGGAAAACTTTCTTAACCACCAGACAACAAGACACGCGCAAAATCATCCCGCTAATCACCACCTACTCAGCATTGAGCCTAGCTGCAAACAGGAAAATGAAATTAAATCTAACCCGCACTTTACAGAACACAAACATTATCCAGGAATATAAAATTATCTCAGCATATAAAAGAAATAAAAATCTTAAAGACCACCTGGTAAGCAGCAAACTACCAGGAATTAATACTTTACCGACACAGGGCCCAATATTCTACAAGCAAGCCACTTCAGTCAGGAACACCACTACCAACACAACCTACATAATAAAACAAACACTAACTAAAAACACTAAAAACTGCATATATGCCATTAAGTGCAAACAATGTGGTATAATATATGTAGGAGAGACAGGGAACACAATTAAATGTAGACTAGCACAACATATATACAACATTAGAAATCACAGAGAGACAGACACACACCTGGTGGCTCAATTCCTTCACCATGGACTTGAGGCACTAGAAATATCGGGCCTTCAAATGAACAATAATTGGACACCGGAGGAGAGACGTAGGTTTGAGAAACACTGGATTCTCAAACTTAGCACTCTATTTCCAAGAGGACTAAATCAACGCACATAGAGCACCGACACAAGAGGGACCAAATTCTTCCTACTTAAAGGCTTCAGTACCCTGAATGGCCAGTGCAAACTTTTATTTCCCAAGAGGCCCTAATATGGGACAACTTGGGAAATAAAGATTTCTTACTTAGCTAACCCTAACCCTAACCCTAACCCTAACCCTAACCCTAACCCTAACCCCAACCAGACTGCACCACCACCACCATCAGGGATGCAGTCTGGTTGGGGGGTATAGGGTGATGCAGTCTGGTTGGGGGGTATAGGGTGATGCAGTCTGGTTGGGGGGTATAGGGTGATGCAGTCTGGTTGGGGGGTATAGGGGGATGCAGTCTGGTTGGGGGGTATAGGGGGATGCAGTCTGGTTGGGGGGTATAGGGGGATGCAGTCTGGTTGGGGGGTATAGGGTGATGCAGTCTGGTTGGGGGGTATAGGGGGATGCAGTCTGGCTGGGGGGTATAGGGGGATGTAGTCTGGTTGGAGGGTATGGAGTGATCTGTCTGAAGGCTGTATGCCTGGGTTTTCAAACAGATAAAATAATATTCCAAAGTACTGTTCATATACAAAATGCATTTTTTATTCTAAATAAAATTGTATTTCTTTCATAAAAGCAAACATACATTCATATACATTTTTGTACTAGACACACACAATAATCAATGACAGCAACAGGAATGTGAAACAACTAGCCAAGTCCAACAGTGCCAATTATACATACCGTCTTCAATTCTCTAGCAATATCAACGTCACAAGACGTTGAGGAAATCATACATTTACAATACAACAGCATGAGACCTGTGGACTGGAATAAACAAACCTTTCACCATAAAATGCAGGAGAGCAGGGCTTTCACCATAGAATGCAGGAGCACACGGCTTTCACCATAGAATGCAGGAGCACACGACTTTCACCATAGAATGCAGGAGCGCGCAGGAGCACACGGCTTTCACCATAGAATGCAGGAGCGTGCAGGAGCACAAGGCTTTCACCATAGAATGCAGGAGCGTGCAAGAGCGCACAGCTTTCACTATAGAATGCAGGAGCGCAGGTGAGAGTCACTATCACTGATAAAGGTGGTGGTATGAGTAGGGTCACCAGGCTGTGGCTCCCTTCTTGGTCACTGGTAGACCGTACAGAAGCCGCCTTCGAGATGAACTGTGGGAGAGAGAGAGCCATGGTTATGAGCTGTAGAGTCTACAGTCCAACCATTACACTGAAGCCAGGCTACACATTTCCTTTTGTAACAGAATGATGGGAAGCTGATGTAATGATTAAAGTATAATGTTTGAATGCTTTGAGTATTTACATCCATATTAGGTGACCATGTAGGAATTACAGCCCTTTTAATACATAGTCCCCCATTTCAGTGAATAAATGTATAAATGGATACAACACAAAGTTGTGCACGTCCCTGTGGATAACCTTCTTGCTCAGTGCCAGTAATGTAATACATAAATGCTCTTTATATACAGTGAGCAAACTTATTGGAGCAGAGAGTATTTAAGCAAATGAAAGTAAATAATACTTAATATTTGTTAGCTTATTGCTTGCTTGCAATAAGTGCATCAAGCCTTTGACCCATTGACATCATCAATTCTTCTTTTGTGATACTTTTCCAGGCTTTTACTACAGCCTCTTTCAGTTTGCACACCTAATTGGGTTAAGGTCTGGTGATTGACTTGGCCAGTTTAACACCTTCCACTTGTTCTCCATAATGAAGTCCTTTGTTGTGTTAACAGTGTGTTTTGGGTCATTGTCTTGCTGCATGACGAAGTTCCTCCAAATTAGTTTGGACACATTTCTCCGTAAGTTGGCAGACGGAATGTTTTTGTAGACTTCTGAATTCATCCTGCTGCAACCATCATGAGTTAAATCATCAGTAAAGACTAGTGAGCCCACTCCAGAAGCAGCCAGGCAAGCCCAAGCCATGACACGGTACACTGTTGCCACTGAGCCCGGCCCGGAGTTTGCATGTTTTCCTTATGTTTCCTCTGGGTACTCTGGTTTGCTCACTGGCCTCAGAATTGGAGTTGATCTCCGGATGCTGTACTGCTCCTAAGCCACTGACTGTGGAATGATCGTTAGTGGCAGACAGGGTGGTCTCTAAAGCAGTTAACCTGGGTATTTTCCAATAAAATATATACCTACGTTTTGAAGAAATCATATTTTATTTGTCCAATTACGAAGGGTTCGGTGAATGCACTGATGAAGCTTGCAGGGTTCAGTACCTCCAATAAGGTTAAGAACCACTGCTCTAGAGTTTGCAAAGAATGGTGGAAAAAACTTTTGAAAATCCAGTGAGCAGCAGTTCTGCAGACAGAAACGCCTTGTTAATGAGAGATGCCAGAGGAGAACGGGCAGACTGGTAAAAGCTGACAGGAAGGTGACAGTAACGCAAACAACCACACATTACAACAGTGGTATGCAGAAGAGCATCTCTGAACACACAACCCATCATAACTAAGTGGATAGGCTACAGCAGTAGAAGTCTAATAAAAAATGTCTAAAATACCTAATAAAGTGTTCACTGAGTATATGTCTGTGTTAATAAATCCCATTTTGTACATTTTGTGCTGGGTGATATGAGCTCAGTGAATAACCTTATATTGGATTAGCTGAGTATCAGGGTTGTTAATGACAGTAAATATATTGTCGCAGATTTGTTTTCAAAAATTGATATTGGTGGTTGTTGATGTTAAATGTCAAATGTTTTTCCCATTCTGCAGTTGGTAAGTGTGTGTAGCATTTGTGTTGGAAATTCGTTTTTATAATTTGGATAAAGGATTCTTTGACGTGGCAAAGTGCACAAGTCAACAGTGGTGGTTGAAGGCTGCTGTTTCATAGATTGATCTTTGATTTCAGTTTTTTAGTTGAAGGTATTGCAGAAAATTATCACTACTGAGATCATATTTTTGGGTTAGTGCTGTGAAAGATGTTAATTAATTGTTTTAGAATACATATTCGAGGTGGATTATACCTTGTAGTTTCCATTCATGAAAATTTAAGATTTATTTTGGATTTTGAAGTCTGGGTTGTGCCAAATTGAAGTGAGTCGGTTTGAAGATGAAGTGATCCCTGCAAATATATTGACTTTCCACCAAGCTGTCAGGGTTCTTGAAGCAGTTGTGGTTTTTACTGACCGAGTGAGGAAAGGTAAATCGTTACTGAAATGTCATTGTATTTTGTTGGTTTTATTGGTTTTGTTGATAATTGGCGAATAGCCATTTAACAGCATATTAAAGGTGGTTTGCCAGATAGTAATGGCCTCCCAGGTCTTTGCTATTTTTGTAGTGTAGCCAGTATAATTCTGTTTTTTTCCCCTAGAAGGAGTTATTGCTTATGGAATCTGGAGTATTGCACCAGTTGGATGTTGGTTGGACCGGGGTCATGGGGAATATGTAGTTAGGGTTCAGGGTTAGGGGGGTTAGGGTTAGTATAATTTTTGGTATAATCATCTTACCTGCTGCTATTCTGCCAATTAGAGAAATGGGTAGGTGGTTCCAATGGTTCAGATCGTCTTCAATGGTTTTGAGAAGGGGAATGAAGTTAAGTCTGACAGATTGGGGTCAAACCTCTAAGTGAATAGGTTACGGCAGCAGAAGACTTGAATCTAAATAAGTCTAATAAATACCCAATAAAGTGCACAATGAGTGTTGATAGGGTTAGGGTTGATAGGGTTAGTGATTATTGATTCTGTCCTATTGGCTAGAGCTTTACAGAGCCAACAGAGGAAACGGTATTGTGCGGTGGAATGGTTGTAGTTTTTTATTTCAGTTGTGAATTTGATAAATAATGGCACTATTAATTGAATTGCCAATTCAGCATGGTAGCCATCTGATCCATAACTGACCATAACTTTTGATCTGAGCAGTCCTATGAAAATCAGTTTATAATCTGAATATAGACAGAGTAAATATTCATTCATGGCTTCCCCTGCTTTAATGACAAAGATATGAAGTTCCAAATTTGACAAAACGCCAATTTCAACTCAAGTGACTTTGCGGGTACCACCTCCCTTTTACAACAACAAATCCAATGAGGTTAATGTTTTGGATGTTCTTTATTGACTGAATGATTGATCACGTGAATGCATGCACGCACATGGACAGCTCCCGTAGTCCTGTGGGCAGCTCCCGTAGTCCTGTGGGCAGCTCCCGTAGACGTGTGGGCAGCTCCCACAGGCCTGTAGGGGCTCATGGAAGCTGTAGGCCTATGGACAGCTCCTGTAGTCCTGTGGACAGCTCCCGTAGTCCTGTGGGCAGCTCCCGTAGACGTGTGGGCAGCTCCCACTGGCCTGTAGGGGCTCATGGAAGCTGTAGGCCTATGGACAGCTCCTGTAGTCCTGTGGACAGCTCCCGTAGTCCTGTGGGCAGCTCCCGTAGACGTGTGGGCAGCTCCCACAGGCCTGTAGGGGCTCATGGAAGCTGTAGGCCTATGGACAGCTCCTGTAGTCCTGTGGACAGCTCCCGTAGTCCTGTGGGCAGCTCCCGTAGACGTGTGGGCAGCTCCCACAGGCCTGTAGGGGCTCATGGATGCTGTAGGCCTATGGACAGCTCCTGTAGCTTGGGGGTGTTGGGCTCTGGCGCCCGGCCCCGCTTGCGAACCCGAGGGGAGAGAGGGGACAGGGCGAGAGCAGCCAGGGCACGGGGGAGCGGGGAGGAGAGGCTCGGGAGAGACCAGCCAGGTTTGGGCTGGCACACATAGCGCTGGTACAGCTCCTCAAACTGCTCATCCACCTGGGAGCGTGAGGCCGGGAACGCCCGGAACGCCGGGAATCCCGAGAAGGACCGCCGGCGCAGACACTGCTCACTGCAGGGGGGCGGAGACTGACTGGGGCCCCTCTCCCACTGGGAGGGGCTAGCGACAGGGAGAGGCGGCCTCTGGGGCAAGGGGGCGGGGCATGAGGGAGATAGGCCGGTCGAGGAGACAGGCGGTTCTGTGGGGAGGATCTGGAGGGGAGGAGCAGGGGAGCAGGGAGGGGGTGGGGGCTGGGGAAGGCACAGCGGGAGGAGGGTGGGTCACTGCTCACTGTGAAGGTGCGAGACAGGAGAGAGAGCTCCTCCGGGGAGCTGCCACTGTCCGTCACCACGGGACCTGGCCCCGCCCCTCCTGCCTGAAGGCCCCGCCTCCACGGCTTGTGAGCTGGTTTGGGGGCGTGACTGGGGGGCCAGCCCCGTCTGCCATATCTGCGCAGCACAGCATTGGCTGCCTCCGTCACTGCCTGCCTGCGCCAGGCCCCGCCCACCCTGCAGAGCATGCTGGGATACAGGTCCAGGAGGCTGCCCCGGCTGCTCAGCGTGCGCTCCAGCTCCTCGTCCTGCTGCTCCGGCTGCACTGCCCCCTGCAGGCTGGAGGACTGCACTGCACTCCCGTCTGGGCCAGACTCCCCTAACATAGCAATCACGGACACCCATCACACACAGCCCAGTATGAGCAAAAGTATGAGCAAAAGTATGAGCGCCCACACAAACACACACACTCACACTCACACACGCGCACACACACGCATACGCACATACACGCCAGAGATACCGCTGTAAGCAGTGAGCTGATTGAAGCTCTTACAGGACACAGTCTCTGATTCCACAGAAAAACCGAAGTGCCGTCGCTGCAGGTCTGCGAGTCATCCAGCTGCAGCAAATAAATAGGAAAATAAGCACAGGAAATGAGTTTAGATTACAGACCACTCCACTCTACCCACACACCCTGCTACACCCTCTACACACACACACACACCACTCCACCCCTCTAAATGTACTATCCAAACATAGTCATTTAATGCAAGTGCTACAACATCAAATGAGAACCTTACTTGAATATCTCCACTGATGTCACATCCTACAAATATTAAAGAAACAAAAAGGACATTCTAATCAACAAAACTATAACCGTACAAATGTTCAAAATATCTTTTGTTTACTATGTTCATTATAACTCCACCAGTTAATATTTGACAGAACAATTCCACACCTCTGGCTGGAATTCCTGAGGAATCTGCAATGGTCTAGAAGAGAAAGAGAGGATGGGCATTATGGCACAACACCTTTCTAGGGCCTGAGATCAACCTCTGCTCACCTTCTGAGATGGACCCAGAAGAGCACCCTCAACCTCTTCTCCATTCCAAGGTCGGATGCCTGAAATAGCACCATAATTAAAGCTACAGGGCTACCGATCAACGAGTGGAGACCGTCAGTGTAGACTGACCATTCAGGTGTTCGTATTCTCCGGGATCACACCATGCCAATCAAGAGCCTTTCAATCGCGCAACGCTCATTCAATCTAACGTTATGCTTCTCACTCGCTCTATTGTACAGACAGTTGAGAAACACTAGAATACTATGCCATGGTAATCGCTAATCTCCTGACCGTATACTATAAAGTAGAGTAACTCTATACTATGATAATTGCTAGCACTATTCTATAGATACATAACAACATGGAGTTGAGACATTACTGATATTAAACCGAAATAGCAGCGGGATGTGACAGTTCTTAAGCTTGTGAATAGTATGTCAATCCCTAGCACTATTTCACCAACAGTAAAGTTGCTCTAGAATACCATGCTAATGGATATCTCTAATCCAGTGAAGCTTCAACTACAAAAAAATAATAATCACGGTACCTTCTTCCGTACGGCAAGTCATGGACTGCAAACACACTAACACTCCCGAGCCATCAACTCTGGAATACTGATGGTGTAGAAAGACACACAGGGAAAGAGACACATATAAAGTACTACCGACAGCGTTGTTTCAAAACGTTGAACGAATGTGAATCGAATTAAAAGCAGAAGGGAGCTAGTCTAAATTTACCCCACACACGCAAGCTAGTTAGCTACGTTAGGAAATCTGAAACGCCCAAACTCACCTTTTCAAAAATCCGCTCTAACGTATTCCTGAAAAAATCGTCGTTTTCTTTCATATGCCTTTTGATATAATTATCCATCCTTTATTCTTCGTGTGTGGCCGCGATATGAAAACTTTTCATCACACGTTTGCACGTTGGCTAGCAAACGATTTCAAACTATTTCCACAGAAAACATTCTAAGATGATTGGATGTGAAGTTGCGACGTAACGAACTGTCCTACGAGTCGTCATCTACATGCGACAGTAAACATAAGCATGTATGAGTGAATGAGTGAGTTTAGTGGTAGCTATGATCTAATAATGCGAGTTATACAGTTCAGTGGTTGAATTGAAATCATCATTATCTTATTTTGTTGTTTTATGGTGGGAGGCAACCAGCGAAAAGGTGCATTACTGCTACCTACTACGTTGGAGTGTGGACCAGAGTTATCTATCCCCTTAACCCAGAGGTGTCCAATCTTATCCTAAAAGAGCCGGCGTGGGTGAAGGTTTTTGTTTTAACCCAGCAGTAGCCCACCTGATTATACTAATGAACTAATCGTGGTCTTTAATCAAGACCTTGATGAGTAGAATCGGCTGTCTTAGTCCTGTGCTAAAACAACAACCTGCACACACACCAGCCCTTTCTGGATAAGATTGGACACCCCTGCCTTAACCAAACATACACACATTTCACTGAACACTAAATCAGCCCAGTTTCTTTCAAATAATGAAATAGACTCCCTAACCCAAATACATTGATTAGATTCAGTTCTTCCACTCCAGGCATCCTGATTTCCCTCTTTTAATGTGTGTCGTTCTCGAGAGTACTTTTGGAAGTGAAAAATGACATGCTCCACTGATTCCTCTATTTGACAGTGCTCATATAATCATGACGGATTTTTATTTATTAAGAGCCGGTGTAGCTAAAGCATCCAGTTTCATCATCGCTCTGTGAGCTGGTATCCACAGTTTCATTATCACTCTGTGAGCTGGTATCCACAGTTTCATTGCCCTTTATCACTCTGTGAGCTGGTATCCACAGTTTCATTATCACTCTGTGAGCTGGTATCCACAGTTTCATTATCACTCTGTGAGCTGGTATCCACAGTTTCATTATCACTCTGTGAGCTGGTATCCACAGTTTCATTATCACTCTGTGAGCTGGTATCCACAGTTTCATTATCACTCTGTGAGCTGGTATCCACAGTTTCATTATCGCTCTGTGAGCTGGTATCCACAGTTTCATTATCACTCTGTGAGCTGGTATCCACAGTTTCATTGCCCTTTATCACTCTGTGAGCTGGTATCCACAGTTTCATTGCCCTTTATCACTCTGTGAGCTGGTATCCACAGTTTCATTGCCCTTTATCAGTCTGTGAGCTGGTATCCACAGAAATGTTATCAAAATATTCATATTTTTAAAGTTTCATATCTCATTAACTAAACTACTATACATACTGTGATGTACATGACTGCAATGCCATTGATGCAGAACACAAATATGTGCAAAGAACAGCCTTTTTAATCCACCATAATGCTAGCACAGGCATGTTACGCTATATTTATACATACATTTAAATATAGCGTAACATGCCTGTATCTGGTGTTGTTAAATATAACATATACAGTTGTGTTCAAATAAATAGCAGTGTGTTAAAAAAAGTGAATAAAGTGCAAATAGGTTTTAATAGCTCTTAGTTCGATATTTCAAATGTAGTGGAAACATTACACATTCAATTCCAAATGAAAGCATTAACACATTTTATCAAGTCTGCGTTATTCATTTACAGGAAGCAAAGAAAAGGAAATATTAATTTGTTCAAACAAATGGCAGTCGACATTTTTCTCTTCAAACTCAAACACTTACTGTATAAACAGAATTTTTTTTTCAAGATTTAACTTCACTTTAAATTACTGAACTAATATTTAGTTGCACAACCATTTTTTTTTTTATACAACTGCTGCGCATCTGCGTTGCATCGAGTCAACCAACTTCTGGCACCTAGAAACAGGTATTTCAGCCCAGGATGAACAAAGTACATTCCACAGTTCTTGTGAATTTTTGGGTTTGCTTCAGAAACTGCATTTTTAATGTCACCCCACAAGTTTTCAATGGGGTTGAAGTCGGAGGATTGAGCTGGTCACTCCATTACCTCAACCCTTTTTGTCTGGAACCAAAATGTTGCGCGCTTACTCGTGTTTGGGGTCGTTGTCTTGTTAAAACATCCATTTCAGGGGCATTTCCTCTTCGGCATATGGCAACATAATCTCATCAAGTATTTTGATGTATTCAAACTGATCCATGATCCCTGGTATACGATACCAAGACCGTAGTACCTACCTTTTCAAGCTATACCTTAGTCCTCCCTCCTGATTTCCCCCGCCCCCCTTTCTGATATCCCTGTCCCTCTGGTCTCTGCTCTCTTTTCTTCCACTTGTTTCCGGTTTTTGTTGCCATTTTAAAGCATTTGAGGTCATTTTTGCTGAGCATCCTATAATTTGCTGCACTTCTTTATAGGTTTTCCCCTCTCCAATCAAGTTTTTAATCAAATGACGTTGTTCCTCCAAACAATGTTTGGAATGGCCCATTTTACTTAGCAATTCAGAAGGAAATATATTTATAACAATGTGTGAAACATTTGCTTCCCTTCTTCTTAATAAAGGACAATTATTGACACCTGTTTTTCACAGAATGAATGAATTCTCTAATTAAACTCCACACTGCTATTATTTTGAATACGCCCCTTTCAATGAAAGAGTCAATTACTCAGAACAAGCAGCATGCATGTCATGACAGTTGGGTCTGATCACAGCCAGACTTGTCGGAATCATTTCAGAAGTGCAAGGGTCAAATGTGTTTCTTCCAAGAGGATTGCTGCCAATTTAAATTGATTCAAATACAACACATTTAAACAACTTTTGATTTGACACACTGGAGACTGTTGGTGACTTCCAACCAACACAAACCATGTTATTTCTTTGTACAGATTCTCATACAGAGATGGTAATCAATGGCAGGTGTTCATTTCTAGTCTGCTGTAGAAACATTTACATCCAGCAGAGGGAGCCACATCCTCCACCTAGACACAGCTCCAGCCATGGTTAAATGACAACAAAACTCACACACAAACCCAACAAAACATATCAGCTATATAAAAAAATCAGCCTTTATTATTTTCATATGTTGAATGATATAATGGATTTTCTATAGACAGCAACGTGCAGTGTACACCTTTGTTCAAATAGAAAAACTCTTTCCGTTTTGATTAGCATAGCATAAATCGTAAATTTTTCTCAAAATCAAAGAGATTTTACTGCAGCCTTCAAAGGCCACTACATACCACATTTGCATATATAAAACCCCCAATGTATGACGCACTTATACACAAACAGAGAGGTATGCACACACAGACAGACAGACACATACCATCTTGTACCACTCAAAGAAACCACAGGGGAGGCTAAACTGACATGTAACCAGGAAGCAGACATATCTATAACCATCCATCTTTAAATTTCTGTTCACCTGTATGGATGTGGACATATCGATAACCATCCATCTTTAAATCTCTGTTCACCTGTATGGATGTGGACATATTGATAACCATCCATCTTTAAATCTCTGTTCACCTGTATGAATGTGGTGAAAGCAAAACAGGTGTCAGGTGTGGTTATGGCACATGCAACCCTCAGCTGAGGCCTTTTCTAAGATGGGCAGTTTGGCAAATACAAGTAGAGCACTGACCCTGTAAGGCAGAAATTTACTGCTCCCTGCTGCCTAATGCGACATGCTTGTGTGTGTCGGTGTGTGTGTGTGTGTGTGTGTGTGTAAGTGTGCATTTCATATTGCTGTTGACTGTGTCCTTTCACCCAGACACAGTGGAGTGCATTTTGATTAAATCTGGCCACTCAGTCTTGTGCATTACCACACATCTGACTGCAGGTGCCAGCACATAACACAAACTGAAAAAAATGAAAAAAGAAGATGGGATAACACAACATTAGTGGTGCCTGCCTTACAACCCTCTGCCTTACAGCCCCCTGCCTTTCCCCCCCAAACAAATATAAAGGCAATATCAAACGTAAATTTCCACGTACATTAAAATACATTAAAAGCATAAAATAAAATCTGAATCTGAATCACCGGCACAAAGATCCAGCACCGCCTAGATCCAGCACCGCCTAGATCCAGCACCGCCTAGATCCAGCACCGCCTAGATCCAGCACCGCCTAGATCCAGCACCGCCTAGATCCAGCACCGCCGAGTCTGATCACCCATCACCCTCTGGGGCTGAAATACGACTCCCATGTACAACACCTTTTATTACTGTAAAGATTTTAAACGGTGGCATGGCCTGAATGGAACAGCAGGAGATAACAGAAAAATAACGAATAAAGGTTCTGCCATCGCTTCTTCAGCTGGACCAGGAAGCTGTACAGTCTTTAGCTAGATAAAAACTACACCCCTCACAAACAGGTCTGCTGCAGGACAGGTTAACTTTCGGAGCTGGAACCCAGCTGATACAGCCGGTGTGTTCTGTCCTCTCTCATCTGGAACATTCTAGCAGGTACTCTCTGAATTTCAAAAGTTGTTGTGATTGATCTCTCCTTCTTCTAACTTGTCTTCTGTGGAGTCCTTGTGCTGGATTGGCTCTGCAGAACTGAAATACATACACACCTGTCCCCTGTCATCTACTGAAATACATACACACCTGTCCCCTTTCATCTACTGAAATACATACACACCTGTCCCCTGTCATCTACTGAAATACATACACACCTGTCCCGTCATCTACTGAAATACATACACACCTGTCCCCTGTCATCTACTGAAATACATACACACCTGCCCCGTCACCTACTGAAATACATACACACCTGCCCCCTGTCATCTACTGAAATACATACACACCTGTCCCCTGTCATCTACTGAAATACATACACACCTGTCCCCTGTCATCTACTGAAATACATACACACCTGTCCCCTGTCATCTACTGAAATACATGCACACCTGTCCCCTGTCATCTACTGAAATACATGCACACCTGTCCCCTGTCATCTACTGAAATACATACACACCTGCCCCGTCACCTACTGAAATACATAAACACCTGCCCCGTCACCTACTGAAAAACATACACACCTGTCCCGTCATCTACTGAAATACATACACACCTGTCCCTTGTCATCTACTGAAATACATACACACCTGCCCCCTGTCATCTACTGAAATACATACACACCTGTCCCCTGTCACCTACTGAAATACATACACACCTGTCCCCTGTCATCTACTGAAATACATACACACCTGTCCCGTCATCTACTGAAATACATACACATACACACTCCATATCCCCCTCTCCTCTCTTCCTCTCTCACTCTTATCTCTGCCTCCTTCCTCTATTCCCTTCTCCCTTCCTCTCTCTGTTCATCCATCCCCTTGCTCTCTTTTCCCCTCACTGTCTCCATGTCCCTCTCTCCCTTTCTCTCCCTGCAGTAATGTCACCTGGCCAGGCCCATACACGCTGATCCCAGGTGAGGCAGGTGACTGCTCTGATCCCAGGTGAGGCAGGTGACAGCTCTGATCCCAGGTGAGGCAGGTGACAGCTCTGATCCCAGGTGAGGCAGGGGACAGCTCTGATCCCAGGTGAGGCAGGTAACAGCTCTGATCCCAGGTGAGGCAGGTGACAGCTCTGATCCCAGGTGAGGCAGGTGACAGCTCTGATCCCAGGTGAGGCAGGGGACAGCTCTGATCCCAGGTGAGGCAGGTAACAGCTCTGATCCCAGGTGAGGCAGGGGACAGCTCTGATCCCAGGTGAGGCAGGGGACAGCTCTGATCCCAGGTGAGGCAGGGGAGGCAGCTCTGATCCCAGGTGAGGCAGGGGACGGTTCTGATCCCAGGGGAGGCAGCTCTGATCACTGTTGGGAAAGTGAGTCCCTGAGAGCAAAGAGCTCCAGCACAATGAAGGCCGGAGAATATTGTCATAAGCACTGCACTGACAGGACCATGCGGACCATCACAGAAGAGTATCCAGTGGCCTAAAGGACAGGCTGTAGGTCTGAGCCCAGTCTGTGTGTGAAGGCTCGCTCCACGGGGGAGATGTTCCGAGATATTGGGTGTTGTTGCCAAGAGCGTCTGCCAAAATGCCAATAATGTAATGGTGCGGGATCTCCTGGTTGAAGGCTGGTTTAGGCTGAAAGGCTGTGCTGGATCAGGATGCTGGTGACAGAGGCTTTATGACAGAGCCCATCTGAGCGGTTATAGGAGGGCAGACAGAGCCCAGCCCTCAGACTGAGACAGGAAGTGGAGGGCAGACAGAGCCCAGCCCTCAGACTGAGACAGGAAGTGGAGGGCAGACAGAGCCCAGCCCTCAGACTCGGGACAGGAAGTGGAGGTTGAGGCAGGCCGGGATGTGCAGGCTCTCCAGGCTGAGGGCGGAGGGGGTGTAGGGGAACAGCACGGGGAACGTGTGCTTAGTGTCTGCCAGGAGCTGTGTCCCATCATTGCGGTCATGCAGCCGGCTCTGAGAGGGGGAGGGGGGGGGGGGGGGGGGGGGGATTGAGAGAGGCACATTAAAGGGAGCCCCAGCTGGATTCAGGTGCACATATTCACACAGTATGGTCAGACATATTCACCTGGATGCTCCTGATGAAGGACACGGTGACTCGTTCCTCAAACTCATTCAGCGGGGTGTACAGGTTGAGGATTTTCACAATCTGCAAGAGGAAGTGTCAGAGTGAGCAGCAGTGATAGGGTTTAGGGAGTAGGGATGAGGGATTGTGGGTTAGAGAGTAGGGATTAGGGGTTAGGGTTTAGGGAGTAGAATTTAGGGGTTAGGGAGTAGGGATTGGGGTTTGGGTTTAGGGAGTAGGGTTTAGGGGTTAGGCAGCAGGGATGAGGGATTGTGAGTTAGGGAGTAGGGATTGTGGGTTAGGGGTTAGGGAGTAGGGATTAGGGAGTAGGGAGTAGGGATGAGGGATTGTGGGTTAGGGTTTAGGGAGTAGGGTTTAGGGGTTAGGCAGTAGGGATGAGGGATTGTGAGTTAGGGAGTAGGGATTGTGGGTTAGGGAGTAGGGATTAGGGTTTAAGGAGTAGGGGGTAGGGTTTAGGGAGTAGGGATGAGGGATTGTGGTTTAGGGAGTAGGGATTCTGGTTTAGGGAGTAGGGAGTAGGGAGTAGGGATTGTGGGTTAGGGTTTAGGGAGTAGGGATTCTGGTTTAGGGAGTAGGGGGTAGGGTTTAGGGAGTAGGGAGTAGGGATGAGGGATTGTGGGTTAGGGGTTCGGGAGAAGGGCTTAGGGGTTACCTGTGGAGTGGTGAGAGCAGTGCAGAGGGAGCAAATGGAATCGGCATCCTGGGAAGTCTTCTTCTTCAACTGCAGGAGCTGAGCAGCCTGGATGAGGGGCTCCATGGTGAGCACTGCGCCACACTGCTGCAGGTTCTTCCCCCGAAGCCACTCCTCCATCTGACTGATATTATACCTGTACAGGAGCGGACATGTCACTCTCGCTCGCTCGCTCACTCACTCACTCGCTCCCTCACTCACTCGCTCACTCGCTGACATGTCTCACTCACTCACTCACTCACTCACTCACTCACTCACTCACTCACTCACTCACTCACTCACTCACTCACTCACTCACTCACTCACTCACTCACTCACTCACTCACTCACTCACTCACTCACTCGCTCGCTCACTCACTCACTCACTGACATGTCTCACTCGCTGACATGGCTCACTCACTCACTCACTCACTCACTCACTCACTCACTCACTCACTCACTCACTCACTCACTCACTCACTGACATGTCTCGCTCACTCACTCACTCACTCACTCGCTCACTCGCTCACTCGCTCACTCGCTGACATGTCTCGCTCACTCACTCACTCACTCACTCGCTCACTCGCTCACTCGCTCACTCGCTCACTCGCTCACTCGCTCACTCGCTCACTCACTCACTCACTGACATGTCTCACTCGCTGACATGGCTCACTCACTCACTCACTCACTCACTCACTCACTCACTCACTCACTCACTCACTCTCTCTCTCTCTCTCTCACTCTCTCTCTCTCTCACTCGCTCACTCGCTGACATGTCTCACTCACTCGCTCACTCACTCACTCTCTCACTCTCTCACTCTCTCTCTCACTCTCTCACTCTCTCACTCTCTCACTCTCTCTCTCACTCTCTCACTCTCTCACTCTCTCACTCTCTCACTCTCTCACTCTCACTCTCTCACTCTCTCACTCTCGCTGACATGTCTCACTCACTCACTCACTCGCTCACTCACTCACTCACTCTCTCACTCTCTCACTCTCTCACTCTCTCACTCTCTCACTCTCTCACTCTCTCACTCACTCACTCACTCTCTCACTCACTCACTCGCTCACTCGCTCACTCGCTCACTCGCTCACTCGCTCACTCGCTCACTCGCTCACTCACTCACTCACTGACATGTCTCACTCGCTGACATGGCTCACTCACTCACTCACTCACTCACTCACTCACTCACTCACTCACTCACTCACTCACTCACTCTCTCTCTCTCTCTCTCTCTCACTCTCTCTCTCTCTCACTCGCTCACTCGCTGACATGTCTCACTCACTCGCTCTCTCACTCTCTCACTCTCTCACTCTCTCACTCTCTCTCTCACTCTCTCACTCTCTCACTCTCTCACTCTCTCACTCTCTCACTCTCTCACTCTCACTCTCTCACTCTCTCACTCTCGCTGACATGTCTCACTCACTCACTCACTCACTCACTCACTCACTCACTCTCTCACTCTCTCACTCTCTCACTCTCTCACTCTCTCACTCTCTCACTCTCTCACTCTCTCACTCTCTCACTCTCTCACTCTCTCACTCACTCACTCACTCACTCACTCACTCACTCACTCACTCTCTCACTCTCTCACTCACTCACTCACTCACTCACTCACTCACTCACTCACTCACTCACTCACTCACTCACTCACTCACTCGCAATGGCAGGTTTGATTGGCGGGTGTAAAATGGCTGGTTTGATTGGCGGGTGTAAAATGGCAGGTTTGATTGGCGGGTGTAAAATGGCTGGTTTGATTGGCGGGTGTAAAATGGCTGGTTTGATTGGCGGGTGTAAAATGGCTGGTTTGATTGGCGGGCGTACCGGAGCTGCATGCCTGTACTCCAGGAGCACACGTCCTTGCGCAGCAGCAGGTTGTTGAGCGTCACGGCGTTGATGCAGTAGAAGAGCTGCCGCACGGCCTGCTGGGAGATCTCAGGGTCCAGCCCGTGGGCCCCCATGGTGCTGGAGAACTGGCCCAGCTGGCGGATCAGCGCCTCCAGCGTGTACCCCACCGGACCCCCGCTCTCGCAGTTTATACTGGAGGACCGGTTCCGGTAGCCCATGGGCTTCACACCCGCAAGGCTTGGGATGCTCTCGCTCTCCAACATAGCCGACACTGGCGGGAGCAACAGCAACATCAGCACGTCTCAGGGACTAAGCTATGCAGGGGACATTCATTAGGGTTGGAATCAGACCTCTACTCGACCCAATTTGGAATGTCCAATTATCTGTAACTCGCAAACTACTTATTTTCACACCAAGCTTCAGCCAAGCTTGCGTAGAGTGGAGTCAGAGGAAGACAGTTCATATGCAGCTTTGTCATGCAGTCCGCAGGCACCCGTTAGACGAACAGGGGTCGCTAGAGAGCGGTAAAACGCAGACCCCTACCTGACTGAACCCTCCCATACCCTGGGCAACCATGTCTCCTACACTGCATCCCCAATGGAGCTACAGGCCAGAGTCAGCATGGGCACAGTCCTGATTCGGCCCACGCTATTAGGGCTCATCTATGCACCACCCAGCAGCCCATTCTAATTTCACTATTCCACACTTTCAAATGAAAAGCATGTTATTATATCAGAGCCACTCAGCTGCATCACTTTAGTACATGGCCAACTATAGCAAAAATGAATCAAATGGCATAAATGAATGAATTCTTATGAAACTGAAACTGAAATAAATATTTATGAGATGTATTCAGCTAATGGAAAGTAGGGTTTGTTAGTTGTAAAATGAGTGATAGAGGGAGGACAGGGATCTCACCAATCATGGGCTGTAATATTGCCTCTGCCACCCGGATTAGCTGCTGGTAGATCTGGATGGACAGGTCGCTCAGGACCTGCCGGTACTCTGCCAGGTCAAAGTTCTTCAAGCAGTGCTCATTCTGCTTGGTCGTGTTCTGGGTCATAAACGCCTGAAAGACCGGTCAGTTCAGTGACAGCCTGAGACGCTGGAACAGCTTGCCATAATGACCGTCCCTCAGTGAAAACAGGAAACCTTAAGCATGGCTACCTCACCTCACTGCACAGGAAATATTTCTAGCAGCACTACAGATGCTTTGTTACCATTTCCCCAAAACAATGACAGTGCCATGGCTGTATCTCTCACCTCATCCCCACTGTACTGCTTCAGACAGTGCAGGAGTCTGCTGGTGTTGGCCAGCCAGAAGGATGTCATCTCAAAGTCATTGTTGTGTTTCTGCAGAAAGAGGAGAGCATGCCCCACACACATTACAGCAGCACAGATACACTCAGCAAACTGTCCGTTAACATGGTGCCTGTTAGCATGCCACCTGTCAGACATTGGTCTTTATCATGTTGACTGTTAGAACGTCTGTTGATATGCTGCTAGCACGCATCCTCTAGCATGCTATCCATTAGCACACTGTTAATATGCTGTCTGTTAGCAAGCTGTCCTCTAGCATGCTATCCATTAGCACACTGTTAATATGCTGTCTGTAAGCAAGCTGTCCTCTAGCATGCTATCCATTAGCACACTGTTAATATGCTGTCTGTTAGCAAGCTGTCCTCTAGCATGCTATCCATTAGCACACTGTTAATATGCTGTCTGTTAGCAAGCTGTCCTCTAGCCCACTGACAGGCCTC
>NW_026890361.1:0-3000 GCF_963514075.1 Conger conger
AAAAAAAAAAAAAAAAAAAAAAAAGGTGATTGCAGAACTGGTGTATAGTCATATCAGCATGGCTTCTGTTGGGGACCCCCACAACTGTGCTCTTTCAAAAAACATTCTCTCTCCTTCTCTCACACCCCCCCTTCTCTGTCTCCCCCTCTCTCTCTCTCCCCCTTCCCCCCTCTCTCTCTCTCTCTCTCATCACCCCTCTCTCTCTCTCTCCCTCCCCCCTCTCTCTCTCATCCCCCCTCTCTCTCCCTCTCTCCCTCTCTCTGTCTCCCCCTTCTCTCTCTCCCTCTCTCCCCCCCCTCTCTCTCTCTCCCTCTCTCCCCCCTTTCTCTCTGTCTCCTCCCCTCTCACCCCCTCCCTCTTTCTCATCCCCCTCTCTCTCTCTCTCCTCTCCCTCCCCCCCCCCTCTCTCTCTCTCTCTCTCCCCCCCCTCTCTCTCTCTCTCTCTCTCAGGTCTTGGCATACTCAGAGGGTCTTCACGGTAAATGGATGTTCAGTGAGATCCGGGCGGTCTTCTCTCGCCGGTACCTGCTGCAGAACACGGGACTGGAGGTGTTCATGGCCAACAGGAGTGAGTCTGCCCCGTTTCGCTCTCCGCATTGCCATGTCACTTCCTGTCCGTCTGCTTGTCCTCGAGTCGGTCGGAATTCTTCCTTCATGACCTCACCTCCTGTGATGTCACTTCCTCCCCAGCATCCGTCATGTTCAACTTCCCCGACCAGGCCACGGTGAAGAAGGTGGTGTACAGTTTGCCGCGGGTGGGCGTCGGCACCAGCTACGGGCTGCCCCAGGCCAGGTATGGCGTTTCGGTGAAACAGTGGTCATGCACACCAGTCCAGTTACAACACGGGTTTACCTGGCCGGTTTAACACTACATGGCTACAGTTTACACATGTGACATGATAATAGGAGTTCTGCTTGTGTTTTCTCATTCTAAGTGTGATGTGGGAGCTAATGTGTGTGCTTGTATACAGGCCTACCTGCCTCTAACATCTGTCTGTGATGTCACAACATGGCTCATACCTGGGCCTCATTGCTTTTGGCTGCTGCAAAAAGTCCCCACTAGTATACTGAAACATGAATGTGTGTGTGTGTGTGTGTGTGTGTGTGTGTGTGGTCTCTAGGAGGATCTCCTTGGCGACGCCACGACAGCTTTTCAAGTCGTCCAACATGACCCAGCGCTGGCAGAGGCGCGAGATCTCCAACTTCGAGTACCTCATGTTCCTCAACACCATCGCAGGTGAGCGCGGACAGGAACTCATATTTCGACGGCCCTCGCATCCTCCCGGCTGCATTTCCAGCGACACAATCTGCCATCTGAGTATGATTTCATTAATGAAGGAGAGAGGAGGGAAATACAGATGGACTGTTAAGTGGAACATCTGGTTCCTCGGTGCAGCTGCGCACGGGGGGTGTCATGGAAACTGACTTGTGTTGCCATGGCAGGTTACTGACGCGGGCCGTCCAATCAGGTGCGAGGCCTACTCATGTCAATGTGCTCTGGCCTGAGTGTGGCTGAGCAGGGCTTCTGGGGGAAAATGGTAAACCTCTGCAGTGCACCTGGAGTTATGTCATTCCACCATACAATAAAAACAAAATCCCATTTCCTTTGTCGTATTACAAACCTGTGCTTCAGGTATAAACAAATGCTATAAAATAAATAAAAATTGATCTTGTACTTCTTAACCCTGTTTTTTCAGGTATTCAAAAGGTATTCATTTTTTTCTCCCCCAACCATGTTCCTTATAAAAAAACACTTATAAACATAGCTGCTTTCTCTCTCTTTCCCATATCTCTCTCTCCACTCTCTCTTCCCCCCCCCCCTCTTCCGTAGGGAGGACCTACAATGACCTTAACCAGTATCCCATCTTCCCCTGGGTTCTCACCAACTACGAGTCTGAAGAGCTGGACCTCACCCTCCCTGGAAACTTCAGAGACCTGTCAAAGGTACTATCCCACACACACACACACACACTCTCTCACACACATACACACACTTACTCACGTTCACCCACACACACACACGCACACACTCACACTCACACTCACACACACACACACACACACACACACACACACTCACACACACACACACACACACACACACACACACGCACTCACACACACACTCACACTCACCCTCACACACACAGACACACACACACACACACTGTGGCAAATTCAGAGACCTGTCAAAGGTACTACCCCCCCACAGAGCACAGTTATGCTAATTATGCTAATCATGCTAATTATTCTGTTTGTGTTTCTCACCATTTCCTCAATAGCAATGTAATGTCACACCTAGAAGGCACCTTGAAATTACAACATTTAATTGGAAAAGGGGGGATGGGAGACTGGGGTTTTTTCTTCTACTTCCATTAAGAATATGTTTTTACTCTTTATCTGTTATAAGTCTCTTTACCTCTGATCATTTTGTCATGCCAGTAGAGACAGGGAGGAAGAAGGGGGTTCGGAGGTGTTGATAAGGCAACAGAAATGGGGGGGAAATATAGGAGAAAATGCAAACACCATATTCACTGTCGACGTGGTATTTTGGCTTTATTGGAGAGAGATAGGCAGAGAGATAGAGAGCGATGGAAGCTAAAATCACAATCATTCAGTGAGATAAGACATCCGTTGAATCTGATCTCTTTAACAGGGCACAGAACGAAGGGTCTTGTTCCTGTAACGTGTCTCACAATCAGAGCTGGAAAGTCCAGGGGTCAGAAAGTAAAAGTCCTGCCGTGCGTTTCTTCCACCCATGACCTCCAGCCAGCTGATTTCACTCGTTAGCTCTACCTCCTGGTTGGATAACTGTGCTAATTAGCAAATCCAGGTGATTGGTAAAAATATACTGAGGAGGACTTTTACCTTCTGGACCTGGATTGTCCACCTGTGATAACAATGTGCCATTACTGAGAGGTGCCTGTTCCTGGTGCCGCGTTGCTCTCCAACGTGCTGTGGACTCTCCTTCCATGTTCTCCTCAGCCGAGAGCCTTATTT
>NW_026890362.1:0-1000 GCF_963514075.1 Conger conger
GTATTCAGTGTATTGCAAAAACAAAGCAATTGGCCTTGCTGTTCCAATACTTTTGGAGGGGACTGTACATTGGCCGGAGTGTGCATCTCTGAACCAATCAGTGTATTGATCTCATATGTGGTTTTGGGGTAACACTCATTGGCCATACTGATAGTCTCACTAGCCGGATATGCAGCTGCGGGATAGATGTTATTTTCAGTGTCCAGGTGGTTCCTCGCATTATTTCATATAAATAATAATTTGGTGGTAGTCTGGGATATTTAGATGGTTTCTCTCACCGGGAGTAACCTTCCCTGCGACAAAATCGAATTCCTTACAGTGGCAGTGCGCATATTAATCTGAATGTGAGCATCTGCTAAATGAGTGTCATTTAATGTAAAGTTTAGTGCAGAATGCAGAAGGACAACGCACACTCGGATGCCGTCTCACTTAATTTATGTAGTTTATTATTACTTTCAACAACAAAAGCATTACATTTAAACTTATAAAAACCATCAGTTATCTTCATTAGATATATATTATACAGGACATCAATAATAGTACCATAAATATTCTGGTAAAATCCCAGTTGCAGCACTTTAATGGCAAGTACAAGTTTTTAAACTCAATTATAATGGCAAATATACTCTCTGAAGATGATATGGGTTGTTTTAGCGTTGGACTAGAGTACCGCGGCAGTGTTTCTGCCCTGTGCGAGGGGGGGTGTGATCCCTGGGCAGTGCTACTGACTCAGATGTGTGTGTTCAGTGGTACTGACAGTGACTGATGAGATGTGTGTGTTCAGTGGTACTAACAGTGACTGATGAGATGTGTGTGTTCAGTGGTACTGACAGTGACTCTGATGAGAGGTGTGTGTTCAGTGGTACTGAAAATGACTGATGAGATGTGTGTGGTTTGGCTGGGAACAGTGGCAGTGTAGTGTGAAAAGGCCCCAGCACAAGGAGAGAGTTGAGTTTGAGTTTGACCCAGGTGTCTTCCTCCTCCTCCTACACGAAGCTCT
>NW_026890363.1:0-1000 GCF_963514075.1 Conger conger
ACACGCACACACACACACACCACTCTCACACACTCACACACGCACACACACACACACATATATGCACGCACACGCACACGCACACACACACACACTCACACACTCGCACACGCGCACGCACGCACATGCACACACACACAGACGCACACACGCACGCACACACACACGCACACACACACACACACTCTCACACACACACACACACACGCATATGCACGCACACGCACACACACACACACTCTCACACACTCACACACGCACATGCACACACACGCACACGCACACCACACACACACTCACACACGCACATGCACGCACATGCAGACACACACACGCACACACACACACGCACACGCACACGCACACGCACACGCACACGCACACACACACACACACATGCATGGACATACAAATGCACATACACAAACGCTCTGATGCAGACAGTCAGACAGACAGATATAACTGGGGCAGGACACTTGATCCAAGGTCACTGAACATGCATTTAAACTTGGGTGGGTTGTTGCTGTTTGAAATTAATTAGGACACATTTTTAAAAGCTGGGGTTATCCACTCAATATAACAAATACAGGCTATTTTCTCAATTTTCTCCTCCTTTCAATCC
This sequence comes from Conger conger, assembly GCF_963514075.1. Taxonomy (NCBI): domain Eukaryota; kingdom Metazoa; phylum Chordata; class Actinopteri; order Anguilliformes; family Congridae; genus Conger; species Conger conger. Next base: position 623 of record NW_026890363.1, read on the forward strand.
CTCTCTCTCTCTTTATATTTATCTCACTCTTCCTTTCCCTCCATTTCCCCTCTCTCTCTATCCCTCCCTTTTATATATTAATTTTTTTGACCAAACGTCCCCTACTGACTACTGTAACAAGGTATGATGTATTGAGCCTTAGCTGTTGCCATGGAGACCACAGTCCCCTGTTACTTGTCATTAGAGCACAAACAAGTGCTGGCATTTAATGTCATACCAGAAAGAGGGAGAGAGAGGGAGGGGAGAGAAGGGAGAGGGAGAGAGAGGGAGGGAGAGAGAGAGAGACAGAGAGAGAACAAGACTATCTCTGAAAATAGAAAAATGGATTGTATTTTATGATGTTTAGATTTTAGTCTGTTCTGTTTTGGGTTTCTCATT
>NW_026890364.1:7500-11000 GCF_963514075.1 Conger conger
GCCATGACCCACATAGAAAGGTAAAATAAAATACATTAATATGAAAGTACAGATAAGACCTGCCTCTGTCAGGCTGGTCTGTATGTGTGTGTGTGTGCCCAGTGGAAGGGTTCTGTGTGTGTGTGTGCATGTGTGTGTGTGCAGTGGAAGTGTGTCTGTGTGTGTGTGTGTGTGTGTGTGTAAATGGTAAATGGCAGGCATTTATATAGCGCCTTTATCCAAAGCGCTGTACAATTGATGCTTCTCATCCACCCATTCATACACACACTCACACACTGACGGCGATTGGCTGCCATGCAAGGCCCCGACCAGCTTGTCAGGAGCATTTGGGGGTTGGGTGTCTTGCTCAGGGACACTTCGACACAGCCCGGGCGGGGGATCGAACTGGCAACCCTCCGACTGCCAGACGACTGCTCTTACTGCCTGAGCCATGTCGCCTCCACACTGTGTGCAGTGGAAGTGTGTCTGTGTGTGTGTGTGTGCGTGTGTGCAGTGGAAGGGTTCTGTGTGTGTGTGTGTGTGTGTGTGTGTGTGTATGCAGTGGAAGTCTGTCTGTGTGTGTGTGTGTGTGTGTGCAGTGGAAGTGTGTCTGTGTGTGTGAGTGTGTGTGTGTGTGTGCAGTGGAAGTGTCTGTGTGTGTGTGTGTGCACAGTGGAAGTGTGTCTGTGTGTGTGTGTGTGTGTGTGTGTGCAGTGGAATTGTGTGTGTGAGTTTGTTTTCATCTCAGAATGGGACACCATTTTAAATGTTTTCTGTCCACAATATGACTCTCCTCCTCTCACTCTCTTTCCCTCTCCTCCCTTTCCCTCCCTCTCTCTCTTTCTCTTCTCCTCCCTCTCTCTCTCTCGATTACATATGCATTCATGGGTGCACACACACGCACAATGGTAGCGTAATATCCTTTGATGGACATTGTTGAAACAGTGACCCTTTGTACAGTTAATTGTGTAAGACTGTGCTTAATATCTTACATCTTTCCTATTAGCCAACATCACTCTATGTCTTAAGAAAGAAAAAGGACCTGTATTTGTACATGCACCCTACACATACACACGCTCACACACACACTCACACACACACGCACATTAGAAATGAACACACACACACACACACACACACACATTAGAAATGCACACATAAATACATAAACCACAAGCACATACACACAGCATATACTATACATGCACCATACACAACCAAACACCATGAACGTGTACACACAAACACTCCATATATACACACCATAAATACACACAAACTCACCATATGCATCATAAACACACAGCACATACACTAAAGTTACACATACTCTACATAGTCTACATACTGACACTGATACTGACACACACTCAGAGTTAATGTGAAGGTTTCTGACTGACCTCTGTGTCGTTTGGAAAGGGTCCGAATGTGTGTCTCTACCACCCAACTTCTCTTTTATGTGTTTCATTGCCGCCAATGTGCAACCCCTTACTTCTCTGTCCTAACCCTCCTCCCTCCTCCCCCTTCCCCCACCCCCTTCTCTTCCTCTCACTCACTCTCAAATTCAAATGCAGCTTTATTAGTCTCACAAATCCAACTGCATTGCCAAAACATTAAACTCATTCAAAAACAGAATAAACAGCAATTACATTCTGTATGTTGGTATGTAAATGGATGTAATTATTTATTGTAATCACTGCGGCTGTTGCCAATTACCTCATTATGGGCTCAGTTCTTTACAGTCATTTTGGTGTTAACACAAGTTTGTGCTCAGTTTTCAAAACATTAGACACAAGACTCTAAACGGTCAGCACCTTGAACACAGCCTGTTCGCCTATTCAAAACATGCATTGTGCAGTCATATCTTTAAAGACATCTTCAAATTCCAAACCCTTTGGTTCAAATAACTCATTAATCATGAAATACTATAGGAACATTTGTTTAGATCACCTACACACAAGATACCTACAGCTTCACTGTTCAGTTGTATTTGCAATGCTTTAATAATGCAGTAAAAATACTTTAAATGTTTATTTTGCCGTTCTATGGTTCTAATTAAAGGGAATAGTTGAGAATAGGCGCCGCTCCTACAAGGACATCATTCACATTACCATCGCCGCTTCTACAAGGACATCATTCACATTACCATCGCCGCTCCTACAAGGACATCATTCACATTACCATCGCCACTCCTACAAGGACATCACTCACATTACCATCGCTGCTCCTACAAGGACATCACTCACATTACCATCGCCGCTCCTACAAGGACATCATTCACATTACCATCGCCGCTCCTACAAGGATATCACTCACATTACCATCGCCGCTCCTACAGGGACAGCACGTCTCATTACCATCGCCGCTCCTACAGGGACAGCACGTCTCATTACCATCGCCGCTCCTACAGGGACAGCACGTCTCATTACCATCGCCGCTCCTACAGGGACATCACTCACATTACCATCGCCGCTCCTACAAGGACATCATTCACATTACCATCGCCGCTTCTACAAGGACATCATTCACATTACCATCGCCGCTCCTACAAGGACATCATTCACATTACCATCGCCGCTTCTACAAGGACATCATTCACATTACCATCGCCGCTCCTACAAGGACATCATTCACATTACCATCGCCGCTCCTACAAGGACATCACTCACATTACCATCGCTGCTCCTACAAGGACATCATTCACATTACCATCGCCGCTCCTACAAGGACAGCACGTCTCATTACCATCACCACTCCTACAAGGACAGCACGTCTCATTACCATCGCCGCTCCTACAGGGACATCATTCACATTACCATCGCCGCTCCTACAGGGACATCATTCACATTACCATCGCCGCTCCTACAGGGACATCATTCACATTACCATCGCCGCTTCTACAAGGACAGCACGTCTCATTACCATCGCCGCTCCTACAGGGACATCATTCACATTACCATCGCCGCTCCTACAAGGACAGCACGTCTCATTACCATCACCACTCCTACAAGGACAGCACGTCTCATTACCATCGCCGCTCCTACAGGGACATCATTCACATTACCATCGCCGCTCCTACAGGGACATCATTCACATTACCATCGCCGCTCCTAAAGGGACATCATTCACATTACCATCGCCGCTCCTACAAGGACAGCACGTCTCATTACCATCGCCGCTCCTACAGGGACATCATTCACATTACCATCGCCGCTCCTACAGGGACATCACTCACATTACCATCGCCGCTCCTACAAGGACATCATTCACATTACCATCGCCGCTCCTACAGGGACATCATTCACATTACCATCGCCGCTTCTACAAGGACAGCACGTCTCATTACCATCGCCGCTCCTACAAGGACAGCACGTCTCATTACCATCGCCGCTCCTACAAGGACAGCATGTCTCATTACCATCGGCGCTCCTACAAGGACATCACTCACATTACCATCGCCACTCCTACAAGGACATCACTCACATTACCATCGCCGCTCCTACAAGGACAGCACGTCTCAT
>NW_026890365.1:0-83000 GCF_963514075.1 Conger conger
TGGAGTTGGGGTTCCCAGGCAGAGAGGGACTGGAAGTGCCCTGGCTGAGTGGAGTGAATGTGCCCAGGCTGCGTGGAGTGGAGGTTCCCAGGCTGAGTGGAGTGCAGGTTCCCAGCAGAGTGGGACTGGAAGTGCCCTGGCTGAGTGGAGTGAATGTGCCCAGGCTGAGTGGAGTGAATGTGCCCAGGCTGAGTGGAGTGAATGTGCCCAGGCTGAGTGGAGTGGAGGTGCCCAGGCTGAGTGGAGTGCAGGTTCCCAGGCAGAGTGGGACTGGAAGTGCCCAGGCTGAGTGGAGTGAATGTGCCCAGGCTGAATGGAGTGGAGGTGCCCAGGCTGAGTGGAGTGCAGGTTCCCAGGCAGAGTGGGATGGGAAGTGCCCAGGCTGAGTGGAGTGAATGTACCCAGGCTGAGTGGAGTGGAGGTGCCCAGGCTGAGTGGAGTGCAGGTTCCCAGGCAGAGTGGGATTGGAAGTGCCCAGGCTGAGTGGAGTGAATGTGCCCAGGCTGAGTGGAGTGGAGGTGCCCAGGCTGAGTGGAGTTGTGGTTCCCTGGCAGAGTGGGACTGGAAGTGCCAAGGCTGAGTGGAGTGAATGTACCCAGGCTGAGTGGAGTGGAGGTGCCCAGGCTGAGTGGAGTGCTGGTTCCCAGGCAGAGTGGGATTGGAAGTTCCCAGGCTGAGTGGAGTGAATGTCCCCAGGCTGAGTGGATTGCATGTGCCCAGGCTGAGTGGAGTGCAGGTTCCCTGGCAGAGTGGGATTGGAAGTGCCCAGGCTGAGTGGAGTGAATGTGCCCAGGCTGAGTGGAGTGGAGGTGCCCAGGCCGAGTGGAGTGCAGGTTCCCAGGCAGAGTGGGACTGGAAGTGCCCAGGCGGAGTGGAGTGAATGTGCCCAGGCTGAATGGGAGTCAATGTGCCTAGACAGAGTGGAGTGAATGTGCCCGGCCGCCGGAGCCCGAAACGTGCGTTTCCCCAATGCCTTGAATGGGCGCGCAGAGAGGGGGGAGCTTGTTGGCTCGTGGCGCGGGCACCGTTGCGCCAAAGCGTCAAGTGTCACCCCTCCCCGTGCTCGGGGCGGCCCCTTGGAGCTAACTGGCTGGGTCTGGAGGGGCTGCGAGGCCGCCCAGGAGAACGGGTCCAAACCGCGTTCCGATCGGACGAGAATTGAGGGCGGGACACAGTTCCGCGGTTCACTTTCCGCCCGGGCAAAGGGCCTATAACTTGCGGCGGGAGGGCTTAAGAGTGGGCCCCCGCGAGTCGGGTGGAGAGCCGGGTGTGGAGAGGAGTAGCGGAGGTTCCCAGTCAGAGTGGGAGTGGAGGTTCCTGGGCAGAGTGGGACTGGAAGTGCCCAGGCTGAGTGGAGTGAATGTGCCCTGGCTGAGTGGAGTGAATGTGGCCAGGCTGAGTGGAGTGGAGGTGCCCAGGCTGAGTGGAGTGCAGGCACCCAGGCAGAGTGGGATTGGAAGTGCCCAGGCTGAGTGGAGTGAATGTGCCCAGGCTGAGTGGAGTGGAGGTGCCCAGGCCGAGTGGAGTGCAGGTTCCCAGGCAGAGTGGGACTGGAAGTGCCCAGGCTGAGTGGAGTGAATGTGCCCAGTCTGAGTGGAGTGGAGGTGCCCAGGCTGAGTGGAGTTGGGGTTCCCTGGCAGAGTGGGACTGGAAGTGCCAAGGCTGAGTGGAGTGAATGTGCCCAGGCTGAGTGGAGTGGAGATGCCCAGGCCGAGTGGAGTGCAGGTTCCCAGGCAGAGTGTGACTGAAAGTGCCCAGGCTGAGTGGAGTGAATGTGCCCAGGCTGAATGGAGTGGAGGTGCCCAGGCTGAGTGGAGGTGCCCAGGCTGAGTGGAGTGCAGGTTCCCAGGCAGAGTGGGATTGGAAGTGCCCAGGCTGAGTGGAGTGAATGTGCCCAGGCTGAGTGGAGTGGAGGTGCTCAGGCCGAGTGGAGTGCAGGTTCCCAGGCAGAGTGGGACTGGAAGTACCCAGGCGGAGTGGAGTGAATGTGCCCAGGCTGAATGGGAGTCAATGTGCCTAGACAGAGTGGAGTGAATGTGCCCGGCCGCCGGAGCCCGAAACGTGCGTTTCCCCATTGCCTTGAATGGGCGCGGAGAGAGGGGGGCGCTTTTTGGCTCGTGGCGCGGGCACCGTTGCGTCAAAGCGTCAAGTGTCACACCTCCCCGTGCTCGGGGCGGCCCCTTGGAGCTAACTAGCTGGGTCTGGAGGGGCTGGGAGGCCACCCAGGAGAACGGGTCCAAACCGCGTTCCGATCGGACGAGAATTGAGGGCGGGACACAGTTCCGCGGTTCACTTTCCGCCCCGGCAAAGGGCCTATAACTTGCGGCGGGAGGGCTTAAGAGTGGGCCCCCGCGAGTCGGGTGGAGAGCCGGGTGTGGAGAGGAGTAGCGGAGGTTCCCAGTCAGAGTGGGAGTGGAGGTTCCTGGGCAGAGTGGGACTGGAAGTGCCCAGGCTGAGTGGAGTGAATGTGCCCTGGCTGAGTGGAGTGAATGTGGCCAGGCTGAGTGGAGTGGAGGTGCCCAGGCTGAGTGGAGTGCAGGCACCCAGGCAGAGTGGGATTGGAAGTGCCCAGGCTGAGTGGAGTGAATGTGCCCAGGCTGAGTGGAGTGGAGGTGCCCAGGCAGAGTGGGATTGGAAGTGCCCAGGCTGAGTGGAGTGAATGTGCCCAGGCTGAGTGGAGTGGAGGTGCCCAGGCTGAGTGGAGTTGGGGTTCCCAGGCAGAGAGGGACTGGAAGTGCCCTGGCTGAGTGGAGTGAATGTGCCCAGGCTGCGTGGAGTGGAGGTTCCCAGGCTGAGTGGAGTGCAGGTTCCCAGCAGAGTGGGACTGGAAGTGCCCAGGCTGAGTGGAGTGAATGTGCCCAGGCTGAGTGGAGTGAATGTGCCCAGGCTGAGTGGAGTGAATGTGCCCAGGCTGAGTGGAGTGGAGGTGCCCAGGCTGAGTGGAGTGCAGGTTCCCAGGCAGAGTGGGACTGGAAGTGCCCAGGCTGAGTGGAGTGAATGTGCCCAGGCTGAATGGAGTGGAGGTGCCCAGGCTGAGTGGAGTGCAGGTTCCCAGGCAGAGTGGGATTGGAAGTGCCCAGGCTGAGTGGAGTGAATGTACCCAGGCTGAGTGGAGTGGAGGTGCCCAGGCTGAGTGGAGTGCAGGTTCCCAGGCAGAGTGGGATTGGAAGTGCCCAGGCTGAGTGGAGTGAATGTGCCCAGGCTGAGTGGAGTGGAGGTGCCCAGGCTGAGTGGAGTTGTGGTTCCCTGGCAGAGTGGGACTGGAAGTGCCAAGGCTGAGTGGAATGAATGTACCCAGGCTGAGTGGAGTGGAGGTGCCCAGGCTGAGTGAAGTGCTGGTTCCCAGGCAGAGTGGGATTGGAAGTTCCCAGGCTGAGTGGAGTGAATGTCCCCAGGCTGAGTGGATTGCATGTGCCCAGGCTGAGTGGAGTGCAGGTTCCCTGGCAGAGTGGGATTGGAAGTGCCCAGGCTGAGTGGAGTGAATGTGCCCAGGCTGAGTGGAGTGGAGGTGCCCAGGCTGAGTGGAGTGCAGGTTCCCAGGCAGAGTGGGACTGGAAGTGCCCAGGCGGAGTGGAGTGAATGTGCCCAGGCTGAATGGGAGTCAATGTGCCTAGACAGAGTGGAGTGAATGTGCCCGGCCGCCGGAGCCCGAAACGTGCGTTTCCCCATTGCCTTGAATGGGCGCGCAGAGAGGGGGGCGCTTGTTGGCTCGTGGCGCGGGCACCGTTGCGCCAAAGCGTCAAGTGTCACCCCTCCCCGTGCTCGGGGCGGCCCCTTGGAGCTAACTGGCAGGGTCTGGAGGGGCTGCGAGGCCGCCCAGGAGAACGGGTCCAAACCGCGTTCCGATCGGACGAGAATTGAGGGCGGGACACAGTTCCGCGGTTCACTTTCCGCCCGGGCAAAGGGCCTATAACTTGCGGCGGGAGGGCTTAAGAGTGGGCCCCCGCGAGTCGGGTGGAGAGCCGGGTGTGGAGAGGAGTAGCGGAGGTTCCCAGTCAGAGTGGGAGTGGAGGTTCCTGGGCAGAGTGGGACTGGAAGTGCCCAGGCTGAGTGGAGTGAATGTGCCCTGGCTGAGTGGAGTGAATGTGGCCAGGCTGAGTGGAGTGGAGGTGCCCAGGCTGAGTGGAGTGCAGGCACCCAGGCAGAGTGGGATTGGAAGTGCCCAGGCTGAGTGGAGTGAATGTGCCCAGGCTGAGTGGAGTGGAGGTGCCCAGGCCGAGTGGAGTGCAGGTTCCCAGGCAGAGTGGGACTGGAAGTGCCCAGGCTGAGTGGAGTGAATGTGCCCAGTCTGAGTGGAGTGGAGGTGCCCAGGCTGAGTGGAGTTGGGGTTCCCTGGCAGAGTGGGACTGGAAGTGCCAAGGCTGAGTGGAGTGAATGTGCCCAGGCTGAGTGGAGTGGAGATGCCCAGGCCGAGTGGAGTGCAGGTTCCCAGGCAGAGTGTGACTGAAAGTGCCCAGGCTGAGTGGAGTGAATGTGCCCAGGCTGAGTGGAGTGGAGGTGCCCAGGCTGAGTGGAGGTGCCCAGGCTGAGTGGAGTGCAGGTTCCCAGGCAGAGTGGGATTGGAAGTGCCCAGGCTGAGTGGAGTGAATGTGCCCAGGCTGAGTGGAGTGGAGGTGCCCAGGCCGAGTGGAGTGCAGGTTCCCAGGCAGAGTGGGACTGGAAGTGCCCAGGCGGAGTGGAGTGAATGTGCCCAGGCTGAATGGGAGTCAATGTGCCTAGACAGAGTGGAGTGAATGTGCCCGGCCGCCGGAGCCCGAAACGTGCGTTTCCCCATTGCCTTGAATGGGCGCGGAGAGAGGGGGGCGCTTTTTGGCTCGTGGCGCGGGCACCGTTGCGTCAAAGCGTCAAGTGTCACACCTCCCCGTGCTCGGGGCGGCCCCTTGGAGCTAACTAGCTGGGTCTGGAGGGGCTGCGAGGCCGCCCAGGAGAACGGGTCCAAACCGCGTTCCGATCGGACGAGAATTGAGGGCGGGACACAGTTCCGCGGTTCACTTTCCGCCACGGCAAAGGGCCTATAACTTGCGGCGGGAGGGCTTAAGAGTGGGCCCCCGCGAGTCGGGTGGAGAGCCGGGTGTGGAGAGGAGTAGCGGAGGTTCCCAGTCAGAGTGGGAGTGGAGGTTCCTGGGCAGAGTGGGACTGGAAGTGCCCAGGCTGAGTGGAGTGAATGTGCCCTGGCTGAGTGGAGTGAATGTGGCCAGGCTGAGTGGAGTGGAGGTGCCCAGGCTGAGTGGAGTGCAGGCACCCAGGCAGAGTGGGATTGGAAGTGCCCAGGCTGAGTGGAGTGAATGTGCCCAGGCTGAGTGGAGTGGAGGTGCCCAGGCTGAGTGGAGTGAATGTGCCCAGGCTGAGTGGAGTGGAGGTGCCCAGGCTGAGTGGAGTGCAGGTTCCCAGCAGAGTGGGACTGGAAGTGCCCAGGCTGAGTGGAGTGAATGTGACCAGGCTGAGTGGAGTGAATGTGCCCAGGCTGAGTGGAGTGAATGTGCCCAGGCTGAGTGGAGTGGAGGTGCCCAGGCTGAGTGGAGTGCAGGTTCCCAGGCAGAGTGGGACTGGAAGTGCCCAGGCTGAGTGGAGTGAATGTGCCCAGGCTGAATGGAGTGGAGGTGCCCAAGCTGAGTGGAGTGCAGGTTCCCAGGCAGAGTGGGATTGGAAGTGCCCAGGCTGAGTGGAGTGAATGTACCCAGGCTGAGTGGAGTGGAGGTGCCCAGGCTGAGTGGAGTGCAGGTTCCCAGGCAGAGTGGGATTGGAAGTGCCCAGGCTGAGTGGAGTGAATGTGCCTAGGCTGAGTGGAGTGGAGGTGCCCAGGCTGAGTGGAGTTGTGGTTCCCTGGCAGAGTGGGACTGGAAGTGCCAAGGCTGAGTGGAGTGAATGTACCCAGGCTGAGTGGAGTGGAGGTGCCCAGGCTGAGTGGAGTGCTGGTTCCCAGGCAGAGTGGGATTGGAAGTTCCCAGGATGAGTGGAGTGAATGTCCCCAGGCTGAGTGGATTGCATGTGCCCAGGCTGAGTGGAGTGCAGGTTCCCTGGCAGAGTGGGATTGGAAGTGCCCAGGCTGAGTGGAGTGAATGTGCCCAGGCTGAGTGGAGTGGAGGTGCCCAGGCCGAGTGGAGTGCAGGTTCCCAGGCAGAGTGGGACCGGAAGTGCCCAGGCGGAGTGGAGTGAATGTGCCCAGGCTGAATGGGAGTCAATGTGCCTAGACAGAGTGGAGTGAATGTGCCCGGCCGCCGGAGCCCGAAACGTGCGTTTCCCCATTGCCTTGAATGGGCGCGGAGAGAGGGGGGCGCTTTTTGGCTCGTGGCGCGGGCACCGTTGCGCCAAAGCGTCAAGTGTCACCCCTCCCCGTGCTCGGGGCGGCCCCTTGGAGCTAACTGGCTGAATCTGGAGGGGCTGCGAGGCCGCCCAGGAGAACGGGTCCAAACCGCGTTCCGATCGGACGAGAATTGAGGGCGGGACACAGTTCCGCGGTTCACTTTCCGCCCGGGCAAAGGGCCTATAACTTGCGGCGGGAGGTCGTAAGAGTGGGCCCCCGCGAGTCGGGTGGAGAGCCGGGTGTGGAGAGGAGTAGCGGAGGTTTCCAGTCAGAGTGGGAGTGCAGGTTCCTGGGCAGAGTGGGACTGGAAGTGCCCAGGCTGAGTGGAGTGAATGTGCCCTGGCTGAGTGGAGTGAATGTGGCCAGGCTGAGTGGAGTGGAGGTGCCCAGGCAGAGTGGAGTTGGGGTTCCCTGGCAGAGTGGGACTGGAAGTGCCAAGGCTGAGTGGAGTGAATGTGCCCAGGCTGAGTGGAGTGGAGATGCCCAGGCCGAGTGGAGTGCAGGTTCCCAGGCAGAGTGTGACTGAAAGTGCCCAGGCTGAGTGGAGTGAATGTGTCCAGGCTGAATGGAGTGGAGGTGCCCAGGCTGAGTGGAGGTGCCCAGGCCGAGTGGAGTGCAGGTTCCCAGGCAGAGTGGGACTGGAAGTGCCCAGGCGGAGTGGAGTGAATGTGCCCAGGCTGAATGGGAGTCAATGTGCCTAGACAGAGTGGAGTGAATGTGCCCGGCCGCCGGAGCCCGAAACGTGCGTTTCCCCATTGCCTTGAATGGGCGCGGAGAGAGGGGGGTGCTTTTTGGCTCGTGGCGCGGGCACCGTTGCGTCAAAGCGTCAAGTGTCACACCTCCCCGTGCTCGGGGCGGCCCCTTGGAGCTAACTAGCTGGGTCTGGAGGGGCTGCGAGGCCGCCCAGGAGAACGGGTCCAAACCGCGTTCCGATCGGACGAGAATTGAGGGCGGGACACAGTTCCGCGGTTCACTTTCCGCCCGGGCAAAGGGCCTATAACTTGCGGCGGGAGGGCTTAAGAGTGGGCCCCTGCGAGTCGGGTGGAGAGCCGGGTGTGGAGAGTAGTAGCGGAGGTTCCCAGTCAGAGTGGGAGTGGAGGTTCCTGGGCAGAGTGGGACTGGAAGTGCCCAGGCTGAGTGGAGTGAATGTGCCCTGGCTGAGTGGAGTGAATGTGGCCAGGCTAAGTGGAGTGGAGGTGCCCAGGCTGAGTGGAGTTGGGGTTCCCAGGCAGAGTGGGATTGGAAGTGCCCAGGCTGAGTGGAGTGAATGTGCCCAGGCTGAGTAGAGTGGAGGTGCCCAGGCTGAGTGGAGTTGGGGTTCCCTGGCAGAGTGGGACTGGAAGTGCCAAGGCTGAGTGGAGTGAATGTACCCAGGCTGAGTGGAGTGGAGGTGCCCAGGCTGAGTGGAGTGCTGGTTCCCAGGCAGAGTGGGATTGGAAGTTCCCAGGCTGAGTGGAGTGAATGTCCCCAGGCTGAGTGGAGTGAATGTGCCCAGGCAGAGTGGAGTGAATGTGCCGGGGCTGAGTGGAGTGGAGGTGCCCAGGCTGAGTGGAATGCAGGTTCCCAGGCAGAGTGGGATTGGAAGTGCCCAGGCTGAGTGCAGTGAATGTGCCCAGGCTGAGTGGAGTGGAGGTGCCAGGCTGAGTGGAGTTGGGGTACCCTGGCAGAGTGGGACTGGAAGTGCCAAGGCTGAGTGGAGTGAATGTACCCAGGCTGCGTGGAGTGGAGGTGCCCAGGCTGAGTGGAGTGCAGGTTCCCAGCAGAGTGGGACTGGAAGTGCCCAGGCTGAGTGGAGTGAATGTCCCCAGGCTGTGTGGAGTGAATGTGCCTAGGCAGAGTGGAGTGAATGTGCCGAGGCTGAGTGGAGTGGAGGTGCCCAGGCTGAGTGGAGTGCAGGCACCCAGGCAGAGTGGGATTGGAAGGGCCCAGGCTGAGTGGAGTGAATGTGCCCAGGCTGAGTGGAGTGGAGGTGCCCAGGCCGAGTGGAGTGCAGGTTCCCAGGCAGAGTGGGACTGGAAGTGCCCAGGCAGAGTGGAGTGAATGTGCCCTGGCTGAGTGGAGTGAATGTGGCCAGGCTGAGTGGAGTGGAGGTGCCCAGGGTGAGTGGAGTTGGGGTTCCCTGGCAGAGTGGGACTGGAAGTGCCAAGGCTGAGTGGAGTGAATGTGCCCAGGCTGAGTGGAGTGGAGATGCCCAGGCCGAGTGGAGTGCAGGTTCCCAGGCAGAGTGTGACTGAAAGTGCCCAGGCTGAGTGGAGTGAATGTGCCCAGGCTGAATGGAGTGGAGGTGCCCAGGCTGAGTGGAGGTGCCCAGGCTGAGTGGAGTGCAGGTTCCCAGGCAGAGTGGGATTGGATGTGCCCAGGCTGAGTGGAGTGAATGTGCCCAGGCTGAGTGGAGTGGAGGTGCCCAGGCCGAGTGGAGTGCAGGTTCCCAGGCAGAGTGGGACTGGAAGTGCCCAGGCGGAGTGGAGTGAATGTGCCCAGGCTGAATGGGAGTCAATGTGCCTAGACAGAGTGGAGTGAATGTGCCCGGCCGCCGGAGCCCGAAACGTGCGTTTCCCCATTGCCTTGAATGGGCGCGGAGAGAGGGGGGTGCTTTTTGGCTCGTGGCGCGGGCACCGTTGCGTCAAAGCGTCAGGTGTCACACCTCCCCGTGCTCGGGGCGGCCCCTTGGAGCTAACTAGCTGGGTCTGGAGGGGCTGCGAGGCCGCCCAGGAGAACGGGTCCAAACCGCGTTCCGATCGGACGAGAATTGAGGGCGGGACACAGTTCCGCGGTTCACTTTCCGCCCGGGCAAAGGGCCTATAACTTGCGGCGGGAGGGCTTAAGAGTGGGCCCCTGCGAGTCGGGTGGAGAGCCGGGTGTGGAGAGTAGTAGCGGAGGTTCCCAGTCAGAGTGGGAGTGGAGGTTCCTGGGCAGAGTGGGACTGGAAGTGCCCAGGCTGAGTGGAGTGAATGTGCCCTGGCTGAGTGGAGTGAATGTGGCCAGGCTGAGTGGAGTGGAGGTGCCCAGGCTGAGTGGAGTGCAGGCACCCAGGCAGAGTGGGATTGGAAGTGCCCAGGCTGAGTGGAGTGAATGTGCCCAGGCTGAGTGGAGTGGAGGTGCCCAGGCAGAGTGGGATTGGAAGTGCCCAGGCTGAGTGGAGTGAATGTGCCCAGGCTGAGTGGAGTGGAGGTGCCCAGGCTGAGTGGAGTTGGGGTTCCCAGGCAGAGTGGGACTGGAAGTGCCAAGGCTGAGTGGAGTGAATGTACCCAGGCTGAGTGGAGTGGAGGTGCCCAGGCTGAGTGGAGTGCTGGTTCCCAGGCAGAGTGGGATTGGAAGTTCCCAGGCTGAGTGGAGTGAATGTCCCCAGGCTGAGTGGAGTGAATGTGCCCAGGCAGAGTGGAGTGAATGTGCCGAGGCTGAGTGGAGTGGAGGTGCCCAGGCTGAGTGGAATGCAGGTTCCCAGGCAGAGTGGGATTGGAAGTGCCCAGGCTGAGTGCAGTGAATGTGCCCAGGCTGAGTGGAGTGGAGGTGCCAGGCTGAGTGGAGTTGGGGTACCCTGGCAGAGTGGGACTGGAAGTGCCAAGGCTGAGTGGAGTGAATGTACCCAGGCTGCGTGGAGTGGAGGTGCCCAGGCTGAGTGGAGTGCAGGTTCCCAGCAGAGTGGGACTGGAAGTGCCCAGGCTGAGTGGAGTGAATGTGCCCAGGCTGAGTGGAGTGAATGTGCCTAGGCAGAGTGGAGTGAATGTGCCGAGGCTGAGTGGAGTGGAGGTGCCCAGGCCGAGTGGAGTGCAGGTTCCCAGGCAGAGTGGGACTGGAAGTGCCCAGGCTGAGTGGAGTGAATGTGCCCAGGCTGAGTGGAGTGGAGGTGCCCAGGCTGAGTGGAGTGCAGGTTCCCTGGCAGAGTGGGATTGGAAGTGCCCAGGCTGAGTGGAGTGAATGTGCCCAGGCTGAGTGGAGTGGAGGTGCCCAGGCCGAGTGGAGTGCAGGTTCCCAGGCAGAGTGGGACTGGAAGTGCCCAGGCGGAGTGGAGTGAATGTGCCCAGGCTGAATGGGAGTCAATGTGCCTAGACAGAGTGGAGTGAATGTGCCCGGCCGCCGGAGCCCGAAACGTGCGTTTCCCCATTGCCTTGAATGGGCGCGGAGAGAGGGGGGCGCTTTATGGCTCGTGGCGCGGGCACCGTTGCGCCAAAGCGTCAAGTGTCACCCCTCCCCGTGCTCGGGGCGGCCCCTTGGAGCTAACTGGCTGGGTCTGGAGGGGCTGCGAGGCCGCCCAGGAGAACGGGTCCAAACCGCGTTCCGATCGGACGAGAATTGAGGGCGGGACACAGTTCCGCGGTTCACTTTCCGCCCGGGCAAAGGGCCTATAACTTGCGGCGGGAGGGCTAAAGAGTAGGCCCCCGCGAGTCGGGTGGAGAGCCGGGTGTGGAGAGGAGTAGCGGAGGTTCCCAGTCAGAGTGGGAGTGCAGGTTCCTGGGCAGAGTGGGACTGGAAGTGCCCAGGCTGAGTGGAGTGAATGTGCCCTGGCTGAGTGGAGTGAATGTGGCCAGGCTGAGTGGAGTGGAGGTGCCCAGGCTGAGTGGAGTTGGGGTTCCCTGGCAGAGTGGGACTGGAAGTGCCAAGGCTGAGTGGAGTGAATGTGCCCAGGCTGAGTGGAGTGGAGATGCCCAGGCCGAGTGGAGTGCAGGTTCCCAGGCAGAGTGTGACTGAAAGTGCCCAGGCTGAGTGGAGTGAATGTGTCCAGGCTGAATGGAGTGAATGTGCCCAGGCTGAGTGGAGTGAATGTGCCCAGGCTGAGTGGAGAGAATGTGCCCAGGCTGAGTGGATTGGAGGTGCCCAGGCTGAGTGGAGTGCAGGTTCCCAGGCAGAGTGGGACTGGAAGTGCCCAGGCTGAGTGGAGTGAATGTGCCCAGGCTGAGTGGAGTGAATGATCCCAGGCTGAATGGGAGTCAATGTGCCTAGACAGAGTGGAGTGAATGTGCCCAGGCTGAGTGGAGTGGAGGTGCCCAGGCTGAGTGGAGTTGGGGTTCCCAGGCAGAGAGGGACTGGAAGTGCCCTGGCTGAGTGGAGTGAATGTGCCCAGGCTGCGTGGAGTGGAGGTTCCCAGGCTGAGTGGAGTGCAGGTTCCCAGCAGAGTGGGACTGGAAGTGCCCAGGCTGAGTGGAGTGAATGTGCCCAGGCAGAGTGGAGTGAATGTGCCTAGGCAGAGTGGAGTGAATGTGCCCAGGCTGAGTGGAGTGGAGGTGCCCAGGCTGAGTGGAGTGCAGGTTCCCAGGCAGAGTGGGACTGGAAGTGCCCAGGCTGAGTGGAGTGAATGAGCCCAGGCTGAATGGAGTGGAGGTGCCCAGGCTGAGTGGAGTGCAGGTTCCCAGGCAGAGTGGGATTGGAAGTCCCCAGGCTGAGTGGAGTGAATGTGCCTAGGCTGAGTGGAGTGGAGGTGCCCAGGCTGAATGGAGTTGGGGTTCCCTGGCAGAGTGGGACTGGAAGTGCCAACGGTGAGTGGAGTGAATGTGCCCAGGCTGAGTGGAGTGGAGGTGCCCAGGCTGAGTGGAGTTGGGGTTCCCTGGCAGAGTGGGACTGGAAGTGCCAACGCTGAGTGGAGTGAATGTGCCCAATCTGAGTGGAGTGGAGGTGCCCAGTCTGAGTGGAGTGCTGGTTCGCAGGCAGAGTGGGATTGGAAGTGCCCAGGCTGAGTGGAGTAATGTACCCAGGCTGAGTGGAGTGCAGGTGCCCAGGCTGAGAGGAGTGCAGGTTCCCAGGCAGAGTGGGATTGGAAGTGCCCAGGCTGAGTGGAGTGAATGTGCCCAGGCTGAGTGGAGTGGAGGTGCCCAGGCCGAGTGGAGTGCAGGTTCCCAGGCAGAGTGGGACTGGAAGTGCCCAGGCGGAGTGGAGTGAATGTGCCCAGGCTGAATGGGAGTCAATGTGCCTAGACAGAGTGGAGTGAATGTGCCCGGCCGCCAGAGCCCGAAACGTGCGTTTCCCCATTGCCTTGAATGGGCGCGGAGAGAGGGGGGCGCTTTTTGGCTCGTGGCGCGGGCACCGTTGCGCCAAAGCGTCAAGTGTCACACCTCCCCGTGCTCGGGGCGGCCCCTTGGAGCTAACTTCCTGGGTCTGGAGGGGCTGCGAGGCCGCCCAGGAGAACGGGTCCAAACCGCGTTCCGATCGGACGAGAATTGAGGGCGGGACACAGTTCCGCGGTTCACTCTCCGCCCGGGCAAAGGGCCTATAACTTGCGGCGGGAGGGCTTAAGAGTGGGCCCCCGCGAGTCGGGTGGAGAGCCGGGTGTGGAGAGGAGTAGCGGAGGTTCCCAGTCAGAGTGGGAGTGGAGGTTCCTGGGCAGAGTGGGACTGGAAGTGCCCAGGCTGAGTGGAGTGAATGTGCCCTGGCTGAGTGGAGTGAATGTGGCCAGGCTGAGTGGAGTGGAGGTGCCCAGGCTGAGTGGAGTGCAGGCACCCAGGCAGAGTGGGATTGGAAGTGCCCAGGCTGAGTGGAGTGAATGTGCCCAGGCTGAGTGGAGTGGAGGTGCCCAGGCTGAGTGGAGTTGGGGTTCCCTGGCAGAGTGGGACTGGAAGTGCCAAGGCTGAGTGGAGTGAATGTGCCCAGGCTGAGTGGAGTAGAGGTGCCCAGGCCGAGTGGAGTGCAGGTTCCCAGGCAGAGTGGGACTGGAAGTGCCAAGGCTGAGTGGAGTGAATGTGCCGAGGCTGAGTGGAGTGGAGGTGCCCAGGCTGAGTGGAATGCAGGTTCCCAGGCAGAGTGGGATTGGAAGTGCCCAGGCTGAGTGCAGTGAATGTGCCCAGGCTGAGTGGAGTGGAGGTGCCAGGCTGAGTGGAGTTGGGGTACCCTGGCAGAGTGGGACTGGAAGTGCCAAGGCTGAGTGGAGTGAATGTACCCAGGCTGCGTGGAGTGGAGGTGCCCAGGCTGAGTGGAGTGCAGGTTCCCAGCAGAGTGGGACTGGAAGTGCCCAGGCTGAGTGGAGTGAATGTGCCCAGGCTGAGTGGAGTGAATGTGCCTAGGCAGAGTGGAGTGAATGTGCCGAGGCTGAGTGGAGTGGAGGTGCCCAGGCTGAGTGGAGTGCAGGCACCCAGGCAGAGTGGGATTGGAAGTGCCCAGGCTGAGTGGAGTGAATGTGCCCAGGCTGAGTGGAGTGGAGGTGCCCAGGCCGAGTGGAGTGCAGGTTCCCAGGCAGAGTGGGACTGGAAGTGCCCAGGCTGAGTGGAGTGGAGGTGCCCAGGCTGAGTGGAGTTGGGGTTCCCTGGCAGAGTGGGACTGGAAGTGCCTAGGCTGAGTGGAGTGAATGTGCCCAGGCTGAGTGGAGTGGAGATGCCCAGGCCGAGTGGAGTGCAGGTTCCCAGGCAGAGTGTGACTGAAAGTGCCCAGGCTGAGTGGAGTGAATGTGCCCAGGCTGAATGGAGTGGAGGTGCCCAGGCTGAGTGGAGGTGCCCAGGCTGAGTGGAGTGCAGGTTCCCAGGCAGAGTGGGATTGGATGTGCCCAGGCTGAGTGGAGTGAATGTGCCCAGGCTGAGTGGAGTGGAGGTGCCCAGGCCGAGTGGAGTGCAGGTTCCCAGGCAGAGTGGGACTGGAAGTGCCCAGGCGGAGTGGAGTGAATGTGTACAGGCTGAATGGGAGTCAATGTGCCTAGACAGAGTGGAGTGAATGTGCCCGGCCGCCGGAGCCCGAAACGTGCGTTTCCCCATTGCCTTGAATGGGCGCGGAGAGAGGGGGGTGCTTTTTGGCTCGTGGCGCGGGCACCGTTGCGTCAAAGCGTCAGGTGTCACACCTCCCCGTGCTCGGGGCGGCCCCTTGGAGCTAACTAGCTGGGTCTGGAGGGGCTGCGAGGCCGCCCAGGAGAACGGGTCCAAACCGCGTTCCGATCGGACGAGAATTGAGGGCGGGACACAGTTCCGCGGTTCACTTTCCGCCCGGGCAAAGGGCCTATAACTTGCGGCGGGAGGGCTTAAGAGTGGGCCCCTGCGAGTCGGGTGGAGAGCCGGGTGTGGAGAGTAGTAGCGGAGGTTCCCAGTCAGAGTGGGAGTGGAGGTTCCTGGGCAGAGTGGGACTGGAAGTGCCCAGGCTGAGTGGAGTGAATGTGCCCTGGCTGAGTGGAGTGAATGTGGCCAGGCTGAGTGGAGTCGTGGTGCCCAGGCTGAGTGGAGTGCAGGCACCCAGGCAGAGTGGGATTGGAAGTGCCCAGGCTGAGTGGAGTGAATGTGCCCAGGCTGAGTGGAGTGGAGGTGCCCAGGCAGAGTGGGATTGGAAGTGCCCAGGCTGAGTGGAGTGAATGTGCCCAGGCTGAGTGGAGTGGAGGTGCCCAGGCTGAGTGGAGTTGGGGTTCCCAGGCAGAGAGGGACTGGAAGTGCCCTGGCTGAGTGGAGTGAATGTGCCCAGGCTGCGTGGAGTGGAGGTTCCCAGGCTGAGTGGAGTGCAGGTTCCCAGCAGAGTGGGACTGGAAGTGCCCAGGCTGAGTGGAGTGAATGTGCCCAGGCTGAGTGGAGTGAATGTGCCCAGGCTGAGTGGAGTGAATGTGCCCAGGCTGAGTGGAGTGGAGGTGCCCAGGCTGAGTGGAGTGCAGGTTCCCAGGCAGAGTGGGACTGGAAGTGCCCAGGCTTAGTGGAGTGAATGTGCCCAGGCTGAATGGAGTGGAGGTGCCCAGGCTGAGTGGAGTGCAGGTTCCCAGGCAGAGTGGGATTGGAAGTGCCCAGGCTGAGTGGAGTGAATGTACCCAGGCTGAGTGGAGTGGAGGTGCCCAGGCTGAGTGGAGTGCAGGTTCCCAGGCAGAGTGGGATTGGAAGTGCCCAGGCTGAGTGGAGTGAATGTGCCCAGGCTGAGTGGAGTGGAGGTGCCCAGGCTGAGTGGAGTTGTGGTTCCCAGGCAGAGTGGGACTGGAAGTGCCAAGGCTGAGTGGAGTGAATGTACCCAGGCTGAGTGGAGTGGAGGTGCCCAGGCTGAGTGGAGTGCTGGTTCCCAGGCAGAGTGGGATTGGAAGTTCCCAGGCTGAGTGGAGTGAATGTCCCCAGGCTGAGTGGATTGCATGTGCCCAGGCTGAGTGAAGTGCAGGTTCCCTGGCAGAGTGGGATTGGAAGTGCCCAGGCTGAGTGGAGTGAATGTGCCCAGGCTGAGTGGAGTGGAGGTGCCCAGGCCGAGTGGAGTGCAGGTTCCCAGGCAGAGTGGGACTGGAAGTGCCCAGGCGGAGTGGAGTGAATGTGCTCAGGCTGAATGGGAGTCAATGTGCCTAGACAGAGTGGAGTGAATGTGCCCGGCCGCCGGAGCCCGAAACGTGCGTTTCCCCATTGCCTTGAATGGGCGCGGAGAGAGGGGGGCGCTTTTTGGCTCGTGGCGCGGGCACCGTTGCGCCAAAGCGTCAAGTGTCACCCCTCCCCGTGCTCGGGGCGGCCCCTTGGAGCTAACTGGCTGGGTCTGGAGGGGCTGCGAGGCCGCCCAGGAGAACGGGTCCAAACCGCGTTCCGATCGGACGAGAATTGAGGGCGTGACACAGTTCCGCGGTTCACTTTCCGCCCGGGCAAAGGGCCTATAACTTGCGGCGGGAGGGCTTAAGAGTGGGCCCCCGCGAGTCGGGTGGAGAGCCGGGTGTGGAGAGGAGTAGCGGAGGTTCCCAGTCAGAGTGGGAGTGCAGGTTCCTGGGCAGAGTGGGACTGGAAGTGCCCAGGCTGAGTGGAGTGAATGTGCCCTGGCTGAGTGGAGTGAATGTGCCCAGGCTGAGTGGAGTGAATGTGCCCAGGCTGAGTGGAGTGAATGTGCCCAGGCTGAGTGGAGAGAATGTGCCCAGGCTGAGTGGATTGGAGGTGCCCAGGCTGAGTGGAGTGCAGGTTCCCAGGCAGAGTGGGACTGGAAGTGCCCAGGCTGAGTGGAGTGAATGTGCCCAGGCTGAGTGGAGTGAATGATCCCAGGCTGAATGGGAGTCAATGTGCCTAGACAGAGTGGAGTGAATGTGCCCAGGCTGAGTGGAGTGGAGGTGCCCAGGCTGAGTGGAGTTGGGGTTCCCAGGCAGAGAGGGACTGGAAGTGCCCTGGCTGAGTGGAGTGAATGTGCCCAGGCTGCGTGGAGTGGAGGTTCCCAGGCTGAGTGGAGTGCAGGTTCCCAGCAGAGTGGGACTGGAAGTGCCCAGGCTGAGTGGAGTGAATGTGCCCAGGCAGAGTGGAGTGAATGTGCCTAGGCAGAGTGGAGTGAATGTGCCCAGGCTGAGTGGAGTGGAGGTGCCCAGGCTGAGTGGAGTGCAGGTTCCCAGGCAGAGTGGGACTGGAAGTGCCCAGGCTGAGTGGAGTGAATGAGCCCAGGCTGAATGGAGTGGAGGTGCCCAGGCTGAGTGGAGTGCAGGTTCCCAGGCAGAGTGGGATTGGAAGTCCCCAGGCTGAGTGGAGTGAATGTGCCTAGGCTGAGTGGAGTGGAGGTGCCCAGGCTGAATGGAGTTGGGGTTCCCTGGCAGAGTGGGACTGGAAGTGCCAACGGTGAGTGGAGTGAATGTGCCCAGGCTGAGTGGAGTGGAGGTGCCCAGGCTGAGTGGAGTTGGGGTTCCCTGGCAGAGTGGGACTGGAAGTGCCAACGCTGAGTGGAGTGAATGTGCCCAATCTGAGTGGAGTGGAGGTGCCCAGTCTGAGTGGAGTGCTGGTTCGCAGGCAGAGTGGGATTGGAAGTGCCCAGGCTGAGTGGAGTAATGTACCCAGGCTGAGTGGAGTGCAGGTGCCCAGGCTGAGAGGAGTGCAGGTTCCCAGGCAGAGTGGGATTGGAAGTGCCCAGGCTGAGTGGAGTGAATGTGCCCAGGCTGAGTGGAGTGGAGGTGCCCAGGCCGAGTGGAGTGCAGGTTCCCAGGCAGAGTGGGACTGGAAGTGCCCAGGCGGAGTGGAGTGAATGTGCCCAGGCTGAATGGGAGTCAATGTGCCTAGACAGAGTGGAGTGAATGTGCCCGGCCGCCAGAGCCCGAAACGTGCGTTTCCCCATTGCCTTGAATGGGCGCGGAGAGAGGGGGGCGCTTTTTGGCTCGTGGCGCGGGCACCGTTGCGCCAAAGCGTCAAGTGTCACACCTCCCCGTGCTCGGGGCGGCCCCTTGGAGCTAACTTCCTGGGTCTGGAGGGGCTGCGAGGCCGCCCAGGAGAACGGGTCCAAACCGCGTTCCGATCGGACGAGAATTGAGGGCGGGACACAGTTCCGCGGTTCACTCTCCGCCCGGGCAAAGGGCCTATAACTTGCGGCGGGAGGGCTTAAGAGTGGGCCCCCGCGAGTCGGGTGGAGAGCCGGGTGTGGAGAGGAGTAGCGGAGGTTCCCAGTCAGAGTGGGAGTGGAGGTTCCTGGGCAGAGTGGGACTGGAAGTGCCCAGGCTGAGTGGAGTGAATGTGCCCTGGCTGAGTGGAGTGAATGTGGCCAGGCTGAGTGGAGTGGAGGTGCCCAGGCTGAGTGGAGTGCAGGCACCCAGGCAGAGTGGGATTGGAAGTGCCCAGGCTGAGTGGAGTGAATGTGCCCAGGCTGAGTGGAGTGGAGGTGCCCAGGCTGAGTGGAGTTGGGGTTCCCTGGCAGAGTGGGACTGGAAGTGCCAAGGCTGAGTGGAGTGAATGTGCCCAGGCTGAGTGGAGTAGAGGTGCCCAGGCCGAGTGGAGTGCAGGTTCCCAGGCAGAGTGGGACTGAAAGTCTCCAGGCTGAGTGGAGTGAATGTGCCCTGGCTGAGTGGAGTGAATGTGGCCAGGCTGAGTGGAGTGGAGGTGCCCAGGCTGAGTGGAGTGCAGGCACCCAGGCAGAGTGGGATTGGAAGTGCCCAGGCTGAGTGGAGTGAATGTGCCCAGGCTGAGTGGAGTGGAGGTGCCCAGGCCGAGTGGAGTGCAGGTTCCCAGGCAGAGTGGGACTGGAAGTGCCCAGGCTGAGTGGAGTGAATGTGCCCAGTCTGAGTGGAGTGGAGGTGCCCAGGCTGAGTGGAGTTGGGGTTCCCTGGCAGAGTGGGACTGGAAGTGCCAAGGCTGAGTGGAGTGAATGTGCCCAGGCTGAGTGGAGTGGAGATGCCCAGGCCGAGTGGAGTGCAGGTTCCCAGGCAGAGTGTGACTGAAAGTGCCCAGGCTGAGTGGAGTGAATGTGCCCAGGCTGAGTGGAGTGGAGGTGCCCAGGCTGAGTGGAGGTGCCCAGGCTGAGTGGAGTGCAGGTTCCCAGGCAGAGTGGGATTGGAAGTGCCCAGGCTGAGTGGAGTGAATGTGCCCAGGCTGAGTGGAGTGGAGGTGCCCAGGCCGAGTGGAGTGCAGGTTCCCAGGCAGAGTGGGACTGGAAGTGCCCAGGCGGAGTGGAGTGAATGTGCCCAGGCTGAATGGGAGTCAATGTGCCTAGACAGAGTGGAGTGAATGTGCCCGGCCGCCGGAGCCCGAAACGTGCGTTTCCCCATTGCCTTGAATGGGCGCGGAGAGAGGGGGGCGCTTTTTGGCTCGTGGCGCGGGCACCGTTGCGTCAAAGCGTCAAGTGTCACACCTCCCCGTGCTCGGGGCGGCCCCTTGGAGCTAACTAGCTGGGTCTGGAGGGGCTGCGAGGCCGCCCAGGAGAACGGGTCCAAACCGCGTTCCGATCGGACGAGAATTGAGGGCGGGACACAGTTCCGCGGTTCACTTTCCGCCCCGGCAAAGGGCCTATAACTTGCGGCGGGAGGGCTTAAGAGTGGGCCCCCGCGAGTCGGGTGGAGAGCCGGGTGTGGAGAGGAGTAGCGGAGGTTCCCAGTCAGAGTGGGAGTGGAGGTTCCTGGGCAGAGTGGGACTGGAAGTGCCCAGGCTGAGTGGAGTGAATGTGCCCTGGCTGAGTGGAGTGAATGTGGCCAGGCTGAGTGGAGTGGAGGTGCCCAGGCTGAGTGGAGTGCAGGCACCCAGGCAGAGTGGGATTGGAAGTGCCCAGGCTGAGTGGAGTGAATGTGCCCAGGCTGAGTGGAGTGGAGGTGCCCAGGCTGAGTGGAGTGAATGTGCCCAGGCTGAGTGGAGTGGAGGTGCCCAGGCTGAGTGGAGTGCAGGTTCCCAGCAGAGTGGGACTGGAAGTGCCCAGGCTGAGTGGAGTGAATGTGACCAGGCTGAGTGGAGTGAATGTGCCCAGGCTGAGTGGAGTGAATGTGCCCAGGCTGAGTGGAGTGGAGGTGCCCAGGCTGAGTGGAGTGCAGGTTCCCAGGCAGAGTGGGACTGGAAGTGCCCAGGCTGAGTGGAGTGAATGTGCCCAGGCTGAATGGAGTGGAGGTGCCCAAGCTGAGTGGAGTGCAGGTTCCCAGGCAGAGTGGGATTGGAAGTGCCCAGGCTGAGTGGAGTGAATGTACCCAGGCTGAGTGGAGTGGAGGTGCCCAGGCTGAGTGGAGTGCAGGTTCCCAGGCAGAGTGGGATTGGAAGTGCCCAGGCTGAGTGGAGTGAATGTGCCTAGGCTGAGTGGAGTGGAGGTGCCCAGGCTGAGTGGAGTTGTGGTTCCCTGGCAGAGTGGGACTGGAAGTGCCAAGGCTGAGTGGAGTGAATGTACCCAGGCTGAGTGGAGTGGAGGTGCCCAGGCTGAGTGGAGTGCTGGTTCCCAGGCAGAGTGGGATTGGAAGTTCCCAGGATGAGTGGAGTGAATGTCCCCAGGCTGAGTGGATTGCATGTGCCCAGGCTGAGTGGAGTGCAGGTTCCCTGGCAGAGTGGGATTGGAAGTGCCCAGGCTGAGTGGAGTGAATGTGCCCAGGCTGAGTGGAGTGGAGGTGCCCAGGCCGAGTGGAGTGCAGGTTCCCAGGCAGAGTGGGACCGGAAGTGCCCAGGCGGAGTGGAGTGAATGTGCCCAGGCTGAATGGGAGTCAATGTGCCTAGACAGAGTGGAGTGAATGTGCCCGGCCGCCGGAGCCCGAAACGTGCGTTTCCCCATTGCCTTGAATGGGCGCGGAGAGAGGGGGGCGCTTTTTGGCTCGTGGCGCGGGCACCGTTGCGCCAAAGCGTCAAGTGTCACCCCTCCCCGTGCTCGGGGCGGCCCCTTGGAGCTAACTGGCTGAATCTGGAGGGGCTGCGAGGCCGCCCAGGAGAACGGGTCCAAACCGCGTTCCGATCGGACGAGAATTGAGGGCGGGACACAGTTCCGCGGTTCACTTTCCGCCCGGGCAAAGGGCCTATAACTTGCGGCGGGAGGTCGTAAGAGTGGGCCCCCGCGAGTCGGGTGGAGAGCCGGGTGTGGAGAGGAGTAGCGGAGGTTTCCAGTCAGAGTGGGAGTGCAGGTTCCTGGGCAGAGTGGGACTGGAAGTGCCCAGGCTGAGTGGAGTGAATGTGCCCTGGCTGAGTGGAGTGAATGTGGCCAGGCTGAGTGGAGTGGAGGTGCCCAGGCAGAGTGGAGTTGGGGTTCCCTGGCAGAGTGGGACTGGAAGTGCCAAGGCTGAGTGGAGTGAATGTGCCCAGGCTGAGTGGAGTGGAGATGCCCAGGCCGAGTGGAGTGCAGGTTCCCAGGCAGAGTGTGACTGAAAGTGCCCAGGCTGAGTGGAGTGAATGTGTCCAGGCTGAATGGAGTGGAGGTGCCCAGGCTGAGTGGAGGTGCCCAGGCCGAGTGGAGTGCAGGTTCCCAGGCAGAGTGGGACTGGAAGTGCCCAGGCGGAGTGGAGTGAATGTGCCCAGGCTGAATGGGAGTCAATGTGCCTAGACAGAGTGGAGTGAATGTGCCCGGCCGCCGGAGCCCGAAACGTGCGTTTCCCCATTGCCTTGAATGGGCGCGGAGAGAGGGGGGTGCTTTTTGGCTCGTGGCGCGGGCACCGTTGCGTCAAAGCGTCAAGTGTCACACCTCCCCGTGCTCGGGGCGGCCCCTTGGAGCTAACTAGCTGGGTCTGGAGGGGCTGCGAGGCCGCCCAGGAGAACGGGTCCAAACCGCGTTCCGATCGGACGAGAATTGAGGGCGGGACACAGTTCCGCGGTTCACTTTCCGCCCGGGCAAAGGGCCTATAACTTGCGGCGGGAGGGCTTAAGAGTGGGCCCCTGCGAGTCGGGTGGAGAGCCGGGTGTGGAGAGTAGTAGCGGAGGTTCCCAGTCAGAGTGGGAGTGGAGGTTCCTGGGCAGAGTGGGACTGGAAGTGCCCAGGCTGAGTGGAGTGAATGTGCCCTGGCTGAGTGGAGTGAATGTGGCCAGGCTAAGTGGAGTGGAGGTGCCCAGGCTGAGTGGAGTTGGGGTTCCCAGGCAGAGTGGGATTGGAAGTGCCCAGGCTGAGTGGAGTGAATGTGCCCAGGCTGAGTAGAGTGGAGGTGCCCAGGCTGAGTGGAGTTGGGGTTCCCTGGCAGAGTGGGACTGGAAGTGCCAAGGCTGAGTGGAGTGAATGTACCCAGGCTGAGTGGAGTGGAGGTGCCCAGGCTGAGTGGAGTGCTGGTTCCCAGGCAGAGTGGGATTGGAAGTTCCCAGGCTGAGTGGAGTGAATGTCCCCAGGCTGAGTGGAGTGAATGTGCCCAGGCAGAGTGGAGTGAATGTGCCGGGGCTGAGTGGAGTGGAGGTGCCCAGGCTGAGTGGAATGCAGGTTCCCAGGCAGAGTGGGATTGGAAGTGCCCAGGCTGAGTGCAGTGAATGTGCCCAGGCTGAGTGGAGTGGAGGTGCCAGGCTGAGTGGAGTTGGGGTACCCTGGCAGAGTGGGACTGGAAGTGCCAAGGCTGAGTGGAGTGAATGTACCCAGGCTGCGTGGAGTGGAGGTGCCCAGGCTGAGTGGAGTGCAGGTTCCCAGCAGAGTGGGACTGGAAGTGCCCAGGCTGAGTGGAGTGAATGTCCCCAGGCTGTGTGGAGTGAATGTGCCTAGGCAGAGTGGAGTGAATGTGCCGAGGCTGAGTGGAGTGGAGGTGCCCAGGCTGAGTGGAGTGCAGGCACCCAGGCAGAGTGGGATTGGAAGGGCCCAGGCTGAGTGGAGTGAATGTGCCCAGGCTGAGTGGAGTGGAGGTGCCCAGGCCGAGTGGAGTGCAGGTTCCCAGGCAGAGTGGGACTGGAAGTGCCCAGGCAGAGTGGAGTGAATGTGCCCTGGCTGAGTGGAGTGAATGTGGCCAGGCTGAGTGGAGTGGAGGTGCCCAGGGTGAGTGGAGTTGGGGTTCCCTGGCAGAGTGGGACTGGAAGTGCCAAGGCTGAGTGGAGTGAATGTGCCCAGGCTGAGTGGAGTGGAGATGCCCAGGCCGAGTGGAGTGCAGGTTCCCAGGCAGAGTGTGACTGAAAGTGCCCAGGCTGAGTGGAGTGAATGTGCCCAGGCTGAATGGAGTGGAGGTGCCCAGGCTGAGTGGAGGTGCCCAGGCTGAGTGGAGTGCAGGTTCCCAGGCAGAGTGGGATTGGATGTGCCCAGGCTGAGTGGAGTGAATGTGCCCAGGCTGAGTGGAGTGGAGGTGCCCAGGCCGAGTGGAGTGCAGGTTCCCAGGCAGAGTGGGACTGGAAGTGCCCAGGCGGAGTGGAGTGAATGTGCCCAGGCTGAATGGGAGTCAATGTGCCTAGACAGAGTGGAGTGAATGTGCCCGGCCGCCGGAGCCCGAAACGTGCGTTTCCCCATTGCCTTGAATGGGCGCGGAGAGAGGGGGGTGCTTTTTGGCTCGTGGCGCGGGCACCGTTGCGTCAAAGCGTCAGGTGTCACACCTCCCCGTGCTCGGGGCGGCCCCTTGGAGCTAACTAGCTGGGTCTGGAGGGGCTGCGAGGCCGCCCAGGAGAACGGGTCCAAACCGCGTTCCGATCGGACGAGAATTGAGGGCGGGACACAGTTCCGCGGTTCACTTTCCGCCCGGGCAAAGGGCCTATAACTTGCGGCGGGAGGGCTTAAGAGTGGGCCCCTGCGAGTCGGGTGGAGAGCCGGGTGTGGAGAGTAGTAGCGGAGGTTCCCAGTCAGAGTGGGAGTGGAGGTTCCTGGGCAGAGTGGGACTGGAAGTGCCCAGGCTGAGTGGAGTGAATGTGCCCTGGCTGAGTGGAGTGAATGTGGCCAGGCTGAGTGGAGTGGAGGTGCCCAGGCTGAGTGGAGTGCAGGCACCCAGGCAGAGTGGGATTGGAAGTGCCCAGGCTGAGTGGAGTGAATGTGCCCAGGCTGAGTGGAGTGGAGGTGCCCAGGCAGAGTGGGATTGGAAGTGCCCAGGCTGAGTGGAGTGAATGTGCCCAGGCTGAGTGGAGTGGAGGTGCCCAGGCTGAGTGGAGTTGGGGTTCCCAGGCAGAGTGGGACTGGAAGTGCCAAGGCTGAGTGGAGTGAATGTACCCAGGCTGAGTGGAGTGGAGGTGCCCAGGCTGAGTGGAGTGCTGGTTCCCAGGCAGAGTGGGATTGGAAGTTCCCAGGCTGAGTGGAGTGAATGTCCCCAGGCTGAGTGGAGTGAATGTGCCCAGGCAGAGTGGAGTGAATGTGCCGAGGCTGAGTGGAGTGGAGGTGCCCAGGCTGAGTGGAATGCAGGTTCCCAGGCAGAGTGGGATTGGAAGTGCCCAGGCTGAGTGCAGTGAATGTGCCCAGGCTGAGTGGAGTGGAGGTGCCAGGCTGAGTGGAGTTGGGGTACCCTGGCAGAGTGGGACTGGAAGTGCCAAGGCTGAGTGGAGTGAATGTACCCAGGCTGCGTGGAGTGGAGGTGCCCAGGCTGAGTGGAGTGCAGGTTCCCAGCAGAGTGGGACTGGAAGTGCCCAGGCTGAGTGGAGTGAATGTGCCCAGGCTGAGTGGAGTGAATGTGCCTAGGCAGAGTGGAGTGAATGTGCCGAGGCTGAGTGGAGTGGAGGTGCCCAGGCCGAGTGGAGTGCAGGTTCCCAGGCAGAGTGGGACTGGAAGTGCCCAGGCTGAGTGGAGTGAATGTGCCCAGGCTGAGTGGAGTGGAGGTGCCCAGGCTGAGTGGAGTGCAGGTTCCCTGGCAGAGTGGGATTGGAAGTGCCCAGGCTGAGTGGAGTGAATGTGCCCAGGCTGAGTGGAGTGGAGGTGCCCAGGCCGAGTGGAGTGCAGGTTCCCAGGCAGAGTGGGACTGGAAGTGCCCAGGCGGAGTGGAGTGAATGTGCCCAGGCTGAATGGGAGTCAATGTGCCTAGACAGAGTGGAGTGAATGTGCCCGGCCGCCGGAGCCCGAAACGTGCGTTTCCCCATTGCCTTGAATGGGCGCGGAGAGAGGGGGGCGCTTTATGGCTCGTGGCGCGGGCACCGTTGCGCCAAAGCGTCAAGTGTCACCCCTCCCCGTGCTCGGGGCGGCCCCTTGGAGCTAACTGGCTGGGTCTGGAGGGGCTGCGAGGCCGCCCAGGAGAACGGGTCCAAACCGCGTTCCGATCGGACGAGAATTGAGGGCGGGACACAGTTCCGCGGTTCACTTTCCGCCCGGGCAAAGGGCCTATAACTTGCGGCGGGAGGGCTAAAGAGTAGGCCCCCGCGAGTCGGGTGGAGAGCCGGGTGTGGAGAGGAGTAGCGGAGGTTCCCAGTCAGAGTGGGAGTGCAGGTTCCTGGGCAGAGTGGGACTGGAAGTGCCCAGGCTGAGTGGAGTGAATGTGCCCTGGCTGAGTGGAGTGAATGTGGCCAGGCTGAGTGGAGTGGAGGTGCCCAGGCTGAGTGGAGTGCAGGCACCCAGGCAGAGTGGGATTGGAAGTGCCCAGGCTGAGTGGAGTGAATGTGCCCAGGCTGAGTGGAGTGGAGGTGCCCAGGCTGAGTGGAGTTGGGGTTCCCTGGCAGAGTGGGACTGGAAGTGCCAAGGCTGAGTGGAGTGAATGTGCCCAGGCTGAGTGGAGTAGAGGTGCCCAGGCCGAGTGGAGTGCAGGTTCCCAGGCAGAGTGGGACTGAAAGTCTCCAGGCTGAGTGGAGTGAATGTGCCCTGGCTGAGTGGAGTGAATGTGGCCAGGCTGAGTGGAGTGGAGGTGCCCAGGCTGAGTGGAGTGCAGGCACCCAGGCAGAGTGGGATTGGAAGTGCCCAGGCTGAGTGGAGTGAATGTGCCCAGGCTGAGTGGAGTGGAGGTGCCCAGGCCGAGTGGAGTGCAGGTTCCCAGGCAGAGTGGGACTGGAAGTGCCCAGGCTGAGTGGAGTGAATGTGCCCAGTCTGAGTGGAGTGGAGGTGCCCAGGCTGAGTGGAGTTGGGGTTCCCTGGCAGAGTGGGACTGGAAGTGCCAAGGCTGAGTGGAGTGAATGTGCCCAGGCTGAGTGGAGTGGAGATGCCCAGGCCGAGTGGAGTGCAGGTTCCCAGGCAGAGTGTGACTGAAAGTGCCCAGGCTGAGTGGAGTGAATGTGCCCAGGCTGAGTGGAGTGGAGGTGCCCAGGCTGAGTGGAGGTGCCCAGGCTGAGTGGAGTGCAGGTTCCCAGGCAGAGTGGGATTGGAAGTGCCCAGGCTGAGTGGAGTGAATGTGCCCAGGCTGAGTGGAGTGGAGGTGCCCAGGCCGAGTGGAGTGCAGGTTCCCAGGCAGAGTGGGACTGGAAGTGCCCAGGCGGAGTGGAGTGAATGTGCCCAGGCTGAATGGGAGTCAATGTGCCTAGACAGAGTGGAGTGAATGTGCCCGGCCGCCGGAGCCCGAAACGTGCGTTTCCCCATTGCCTTGAATGGGCGCGGAGAGAGGGGGGCGCTTTTTGGCTCGTGGCGCGGGCACCGTTGCGTCAAAGCGTCAAGTGTCACACCTCCCCGTGCTCGGGGCGGCCCCTTGGAGCTAACTAGCTGGGTCTGGAGGGGCTGCGAGGCCGCCCAGGAGAACGGGTCCAAACCGCGTTCCGATCGGACGAGAATTGAGGGCGGGACACAGTTCCGCGGTTCACTTTCCGCCCCGGCAAAGGGCCTATAACTTGCGGCGGGAGGGCTTAAGAGTGGGCCCCCGCGAGTCGGGTGGAGAGCCGGGTGTGGAGAGGAGTAGCGGAGGTTCCCAGTCAGAGTGGGAGTGGAGGTTCCTGGGCAGAGTGGGACTGGAAGTGCCCAGGCTGAGTGGAGTGAATGTGCCCTGGCTGAGTGGAGTGAATGTGGCCAGGCTGAGTGGAGTGGAGGTGCCCAGGCTGAGTGGAGTGCAGGCACCCAGGCAGAGTGGGATTGGAAGTGCCCAGGCTGAGTGGAGTGAATGTGCCCAGGCTGAGTGGAGTGGAGGTGCCCAGGCTGAGTGGAGTGAATGTGCCCAGGCTGAGTGGAGTGGAGGTGCCCAGGCTGAGTGGAGTGCAGGTTCCCAGCAGAGTGGGACTGGAAGTGCCCAGGCTGAGTGGAGTGAATGTGACCAGGCTGAGTGGAGTGAATGTGCCCAGGCTGAGTGGAGTGAATGTGCCCAGGCTGAGTGGAGTGGAGGTGCCCAGGCTGAGTGGAGTGCAGGTTCCCAGGCAGAGTGGGACTGGAAGTGCCCAGGCTGAGTGGAGTGAATGTGCCCAGGCTGAATGGAGTGGAGGTGCCCAAGCTGAGTGGAGTGCAGGTTCCCAGGCAGAGTGGGATTGGAAGTGCCCAGGCTGAGTGGAGTGAATGTACCCAGGCTGAGTGGAGTGGAGGTGCCCAGGCTGAGTGGAGTGCAGGTTCCCAGGCAGAGTGGGATTGGAAGTGCCCAGGCTGAGTGGAGTGAATGTGCCTAGGCTGAGTGGAGTGGAGGTGCCCAGGCTGAGTGGAGTTGTGGTTCCCTGGCAGAGTGGGACTGGAAGTGCCAAGGCTGAGTGGAGTGAATGTACCCAGGCTGAGTGGAGTGGAGGTGCCCAGGCTGAGTGGAGTGCTGGTTCCCAGGCAGAGTGGGATTGGAAGTTCCCAGGATGAGTGGAGTGAATGTCCCCAGGCTGAGTGGATTGCATGTGCCCAGGCTGAGTGGAGTGCAGGTTCCCTGGCAGAGTGGGATTGGAAGTGCCCAGGCTGAGTGGAGTGAATGTGCCCAGGCTGAGTGGAGTGGAGGTGCCCAGGCCGAGTGGAGTGCAGGTTCCCAGGCAGAGTGGGACCGGAAGTGCCCAGGCGGAGTGGAGTGAATGTGCCCAGGCTGAATGGGAGTCAATGTGCCTAGACAGAGTGGAGTGAATGTGCCCGGCCGCCGGAGCCCGAAACGTGCGTTTCCCCATTGCCTTGAATGGGCGCGGAGAGAGGGGGGCGCTTTTTGGCTCGTGGCGCGGGCACCGTTGCGCCAAAGCGTCAAGTGTCACCCCTCCCCGTGCTCGGGGCGGCCCCTTGGAGCTAACTGGCTGAATCTGGAGGGGCTGCGAGGCCGCCCAGGAGAACGGGTCCAAACCGCGTTCCGATCGGACGAGAATTGAGGGCGGGACACAGTTCCGCGGTTCACTTTCCGCCCGGGCAAAGGGCCTATAACTTGCGGCGGGAGGTCGTAAGAGTGGGCCCCCGCGAGTCGGGTGGAGAGCCGGGTGTGGAGAGGAGTAGCGGAGGTTTCCAGTCAGAGTGGGAGTGCAGGTTCCTGGGCAGAGTGGGACTGGAAGTGCCCAGGCTGAGTGGAGTGAATGTGCCCTGGCTGAGTGGAGTGAATGTGGCCAGGCTGAGTGGAGTGGAGGTGCCCAGGCAGAGTGGAGTTGGGGTTCCCTGGCAGAGTGGGACTGGAAGTGCCAAGGCTGAGTGGAGTGAATGTGCCCAGGCTGAGTGGAGTGGAGATGCCCAGGCCGAGTGGAGTGCAGGTTCCCAGGCAGAGTGTGACTGAAAGTGCCCAGGCTGAGTGGAGTGAATGTGTCCAGGCTGAATGGAGTGGAGGTGCCCAGGCTGAGTGGAGGTGCCCAGGCCGAGTGGAGTGCAGGTTCCCAGGCAGAGTGGGACTGGAAGTGCCCAGGCGGAGTGGAGTGAATGTGCCCAGGCTGAATGGGAGTCAATGTGCCTAGACAGAGTGGAGTGAATGTGCCCGGCCGCCGGAGCCCGAAACGTGCGTTTCCCCATTGCCTTGAATGGGCGCGGAGAGAGGGGGGTGCTTTTTGGCTCGTGGCGCGGGCACCGTTGCGTCAAAGCGTCAAGTGTCACACCTCCCCGTGCTCGGGGCGGCCCCTTGGAGCTAACTAGCTGGGTCTGGAGGGGCTGCGAGGCCGCCCAGGAGAACGGGTCCAAACCGCGTTCCGATCGGACGAGAATTGAGGGCGGGACACAGTTCCGCGGTTCACTTTCCGCCCGGGCAAAGGGCCTATAACTTGCGGCGGGAGGGCTTAAGAGTGGGCCCCTGCGAGTCGGGTGGAGAGCCGGGTGTGGAGAGTAGTAGCGGAGGTTCCCAGTCAGAGTGGGAGTGGAGGTTCCTGGGCAGAGTGGGACTGGAAGTGCCCAGGCTGAGTGGAGTGAATGTGCCCTGGCTGAGTGGAGTGAATGTGGCCAGGCTAAGTGGAGTGGAGGTGCCCAGGCTGAGTGGAGTTGGGGTTCCCAGGCAGAGTGGGATTGGAAGTGCCCAGGCTGAGTGGAGTGAATGTGCCCAGGCTGAGTAGAGTGGAGGTGCCCAGGCTGAGTGGAGTTGGGGTTCCCTGGCAGAGTGGGACTGGAAGTGCCAAGGCTGAGTGGAGTGAATGTACCCAGGCTGAGTGGAGTGGAGGTGCCCAGGCTGAGTGGAGTGCTGGTTCCCAGGCAGAGTGGGATTGGAAGTTCCCAGGCTGAGTGGAGTGAATGTCCCCAGGCTGAGTGGAGTGAATGTGCCCAGGCAGAGTGGAGTGAATGTGCCGGGGCTGAGTGGAGTGGAGGTGCCCAGGCTGAGTGGAATGCAGGTTCCCAGGCAGAGTGGGATTGGAAGTGCCCAGGCTGAGTGCAGTGAATGTGCCCAGGCTGAGTGGAGTGGAGGTGCCAGGCTGAGTGGAGTTGGGGTACCCTGGCAGAGTGGGACTGGAAGTGCCAAGGCTGAGTGGAGTGAATGTACCCAGGCTGCGTGGAGTGGAGGTGCCCAGGCTGAGTGGAGTGCAGGTTCCCAGCAGAGTGGGACTGGAAGTGCCCAGGCTGAGTGGAGTGAATGTCCCCAGGCTGTGTGGAGTGAATGTGCCTAGGCAGAGTGGAGTGAATGTGCCGAGGCTGAGTGGAGTGGAGGTGCCCAGGCTGAGTGGAGTGCAGGCACCCAGGCAGAGTGGGATTGGAAGGGCCCAGGCTGAGTGGAGTGAATGTGCCCAGGCTGAGTGGAGTGGAGGTGCCCAGGCCGAGTGGAGTGCAGGTTCCCAGGCAGAGTGGGACTGGAAGTGCCCAGGCAGAGTGGAGTGAATGTGCCCTGGCTGAGTGGAGTGAATGTGGCCAGGCTGAGTGGAGTGGAGGTGCCCAGGGTGAGTGGAGTTGGGGTTCCCTGGCAGAGTGGGACTGGAAGTGCCAAGGCTGAGTGGAGTGAATGTGCCCAGGCTGAGTGGAGTGGAGATGCCCAGGCCGAGTGGAGTGCAGGTTCCCAGGCAGAGTGTGACTGAAAGTGCCCAGGCTGAGTGGAGTGAATGTGCCCAGGCTGAATGGAGTGGAGGTGCCCAGGCTGAGTGGAGGTGCCCAGGCTGAGTGGAGTGCAGGTTCCCAGGCAGAGTGGGATTGGATGTGCCCAGGCTGAGTGGAGTGAATGTGCCCAGGCTGAGTGGAGTGGAGGTGCCCAGGCCGAGTGGAGTGCAGGTTCCCAGGCAGAGTGGGACTGGAAGTGCCCAGGCGGAGTGGAGTGAATGTGCCCAGGCTGAATGGGAGTCAATGTGCCTAGACAGAGTGGAGTGAATGTGCCCGGCCGCCGGAGCCCGAAACGTGCGTTTCCCCATTGCCTTGAATGGGCGCGGAGAGAGGGGGGTGCTTTTTGGCTCGTGGCGCGGGCACCGTTGCGTCAAAGCGTCAGGTGTCACACCTCCCCGTGCTCGGGGCGGCCCCTTGGAGCTAACTAGCTGGGTCTGGAGGGGCTGCGAGGCCGCCCAGGAGAACGGGTCCAAACCGCGTTCCGATCGGACGAGAATTGAGGGCGGGACACAGTTCCGCGGTTCACTTTCCGCCCGGGCAAAGGGCCTATAACTTGCGGCGGGAGGGCTTAAGAGTGGGCCCCTGCGAGTCGGGTGGAGAGCCGGGTGTGGAGAGATGTAGCGGAGGTTCCCAGTCAGAGTGGGAGTGGAGGTTCCTGGGCAGAGTGGGACTGGAAGTGCCCAGGCTGAGTGGAGTGAATGTGCCCTGGCTGAGTGGAGTGAATGTGGCCAGGCTGAGTGGAGTGGAGGTGCCCAGGCTGAGTGGAGTGCAGGCACCCAGGCAGAGTGGGATTGGAAGTGCCCAGGCTGAGTGGAGTGAATGTGCCCAGGCTGAGTGGAGTGGAGGTGCCCAGGCAGAGTGGGATTGGAAGTGCCCAGGCTGAGTGGAGTGAATGTGCCCAGGCTGAGTGGAGTGGAGGTGCCCAGGCTGAGTGGAGTTGGGGTTCCCAGGCAGAGTGGGACTGGAAGTGCCAAGGCTGAGTGGAGTGAATGTACCCAGGCTGAGTGGAGTGGAGGTGCCCAGGCTGAGTGGAGTGCTGGTTCCCAGGCAGAGTGGGATTGGAAGTTCCCAGGCTGAGTGGAGTGAATGTCCCCAGGCTGAGTGGAGTGAATGTGCCCAGGCAGAGTGGAGTGAATGTGCCGAGGCTGAGTGGAGTGGAGGTGCCCAGGCTGAGTGGAATGCAGGTTCCCAGGCAGAGTGGGATTGGAAGTGCCCAGGCTGAGTGCAGTGAATGTGCCCAGGCTGAGTGGAGTGGAGGTGCCAGGCTGAGTGGAGTTGGGGTACCCTGGCAGAGTGGGACTGGAAGTGCCAAGGCTGAGTGGAGTGAATGTACCCAGGCTGCGTGGAGTGGAGGTGCCCAGGCTGAGTGGAGTGCAGGTTCCCAGCAGAGTGGGACTGGAAGTGCCCAGGCTGAGTGGAGTGAATGTGCCCAGGCTGAGTGGAGTGAATGTGCCTAGGCAGAGTGGAGTGAATGTGCCGAGGCTGAGTGGAGTGGAGGTGCCCAGGCCGAGTGGAGTGCAGGTTCCCAGGCAGAGTGGGACTGGAAGTGCCCAGGCTGAGTGGAGTGAATGTGCCCAGGCTGAGTGGAGTGGAGGTGCCCAGGCTGAGTGGAGTGCAGGTTCCCTGGCAGAGTGGGATTGGAAGTGCCCAGGCTGAGTGGAGTGAATGTGCCCAGGCTGAGTGGAGTGGAGGTGCCCAGGCCGAGTGGAGTGCAGGTTCCCAGGCAGAGTGGGACTGGAAGTGCCCAGGCGGAGTGGAGTGAATGTGCCCAGGCTGAATGGGAGTCAATGTGCCTAGACAGAGTGGAGTGAATGTGCCCGGCCGCCGGAGCCCGAAACGTGCGTTTCCCCATTGCCTTGAATGGGCGCGGAGAGAGGGGGGCGCTTTATGGCTCGTGGCGCGGGCACCGTTGCGCCAAAGCGTCAAGTGTCACCCCTCCCCGTGCTCGGGGCGGCCCCTTGGAGCTAACTGGCTGGGTCTGGAGGGGCTGCGAGGCCGCCCAGGAGAACGGGTCCAAACCGCGTTCCGATCGGACGAGAATTGAGGGCGGGACACAGTTCCGCGGTTCACTTTCCGCCCGGGCAAAGGGCCTATAACTTGCGGCGGGAGGGCTAAAGAGTAGGCCCCCGCGAGTCGGGTGGAGAGCCGGGTGTGGAGAGGAGTAGCGGAGGTTCCCAGTCAGAGTGGGAGTGCAGGTTCCTGGGCAGAGTGGGACTGGAAGTGCCCAGGCTGAGTGGAGTGAATGTGCCCTGGCTGAGTGGAGTGAATGTGGCCAGGCTGAGTGGAGTGGAGGTGCCCAGGCTGAGTGGAGTTGGGGTTCCCTGGCAGAGTGGGACTGGAAGTGCCAAGGCTGAGTGGAGTGAATGTGCCCAGGCTGAGTGGAGTGGAGATGCCCAGGCCGAGTGGAGTGCAGGTTCCCAGGCAGAGTGTGACTGAAAGTGCCCAGGCTGAGTGGAGTGAATGTGTCCAGGCTGAATGGAGTGAATGTGCCCAGGCTGAGTGGAGTGAATGTGCCCAGGCTGAGTGGAGAGAATGTGCCCAGGCTGAGTGGATTGGAGGTGCCCAGGCTGAGTGGAGTGCAGGTTCCCAGGCAGAGTGGGACTGGAAGTGCCCAGGCTGAGTGGAGTGAATGTGCCCAGGCTGAGTGGAGTGAATGATCCCAGGCTGAATGGGAGTCAATGTGCCTAGACAGAGTGGAGTGAATGTGCCCAGGCTGAGTGGAGTGGAGGTGCCCAGGCTGAGTGGAGTTGGGGTTCCCAGGCAGAGAGGGACTGGAAGTGCCCTGGCTGAGTGGAGTGAATGTGCCCAGGCTGCGTGGAGTGGAGGTTCCCAGGCTGAGTGGAGTGCAGGTTCCCAGCAGAGTGGGACTGGAAGTGCCCAGGCTGAGTGGAGTGAATGTGCCCAGGCAGAGTGGAGTGAATGTGCCTAGGCAGAGTGGAGTGAATGTGCCCAGGCTGAGTGGAGTGGAGGTGCCCAGGCTGAGTGGAGTGCAGGTTCCCAGGCAGAGTGGGACTGGAAGTGCCCAGGCTGAGTGGAGTGAATGAGCCCAGGCTGAATGGAGTGGAGGTGCCCAGGCTGAGTGGAGTGCAGGTTCCCAGGCAGAGTGGGATTGGAAGTCCCCAGGCTGAGTGGAGTGAATGTGCCTAGGCTGAGTGGAGTGGAGGTGCCCAGGCTGAATGGAGTTGGGGTTCCCTGGCAGAGTGGGACTGGAAGTGCCAACGGTGAGTGGAGTGAATGTGCCCAGGCTGAGTGGAGTGGAGGTGCCCAGGCTGAGTGGAGTTGGGGTTCCCTGGCAGAGTGGGACTGGAAGTGCCAACGCTGAGTGGAGTGAATGTGCCCAATCTGAGTGGAGTGGAGGTGCCCAGTCTGAGTGGAGTGCTGGTTCGCAGGCAGAGTGGGATTGGAAGTGCCCAGGCTGAGTGGAGTAATGTACCCAGGCTGAGTGGAGTGCAGGTGCCCAGGCTGAGAGGAGTGCAGGTTCCCAGGCAGAGTGGGATTGGAAGTGCCCAGGCTGAGTGGAGTGAATGTGCCCAGGCTGAGTGGAGTGGAGGTGCCCAGGCCGAGTGGAGTGCAGGTTCCCAGGCAGAGTGGGACTGGAAGTGCCCAGGCGGAGTGGAGTGAATGTGCCCAGGCTGAATGGGAGTCAATGTGCCTAGACAGAGTGGAGTGAATGTGCCCGGCCGCCAGAGCCCGAAACGTGCGTTTCCCCATTGCCTTGAATGGGCGCGGAGAGAGGGGGGCGCTTTTTGGCTCGTGGCGCGGGCACCGTTGCGCCAAAGCGTCAAGTGTCACACCTCCCCGTGCTCGGGGCGGCCCCTTGGAGCTAACTTCCTGGGTCTGGAGGGGCTGCGAGGCCGCCCAGGAGAACGGGTCCAAACCGCGTTCCGATCGGACGAGAATTGAGGGCGGGACACAGTTCCGCGGTTCACTCTCCGCCCGGGCAAAGGGCCTATAACTTGCGGCGGGAGGGCTTAAGAGTGGGCCCCCGCGAGTCGGGTGGAGAGCCGGGTGTGGAGAGGAGTAGCGGAGGTTCCCAGTCAGAGTGGGAGTGGAGGTTCCTGGGCAGAGTGGGACTGGAAGTGCCCAGGCTGAGTGGAGTGAATGTGCCCTGGCTGAGTGGAGTGAATGTGGCCAGGCTGAGTGGAGTGGAGGTGCCCAGGCTGAGTGGAGTGCAGGCACCCAGGCAGAGTGGGATTGGAAGTGCCCAGGCTGAGTGGAGTGAATGTGCCCAGGCTGAGTGGAGTGGAGGTGCCCAGGCTGAGTGGAGTTGGGGTTCCCTGGCAGAGTGGGACTGGAAGTGCCAAGGCTGAGTGGAGTGAATGTGCCCAGGCTGAGTGGAGTAGAGGTGCCCAGGCCGAGTGGAGTGCAGGTTCCCAGGCAGAGTGGGACTGGAAGTGCCAAGGCTGAGTGGAGTGAATGTGCCGAGGCTGAGTGGAGTGGAGGTGCCCAGGCTGAGTGGAATGCAGGTTCCCAGGCAGAGTGGGATTGGAAGTGCCCAGGCTGAGTGCAGTGAATGTGCCCAGGCTGAGTGGAGTGGAGGTGCCAGGCTGAGTGGAGTTGGGGTACCCTGGCAGAGTGGGACTGGAAGTGCCAAGGCTGAGTGGAGTGAATGTACCCAGGCTGCGTGGAGTGGAGGTGCCCAGGCTGAGTGGAGTGCAGGTTCCCAGCAGAGTGGGACTGGAAGTGCCCAGGCTGAGTGGAGTGAATGTGCCCAGGCTGAGTGGAGTGAATGTGCCTAGGCAGAGTGGAGTGAATGTGCCGAGGCTGAGTGGAGTGGAGGTGCCCAGGCTGAGTGGAGTGCAGGCACCCAGGCAGAGTGGGATTGGAAGTGCCCAGGCTGAGTGGAGTGAATGTGCCCAGGCTGAGTGGAGTGGAGGTGCCCAGGCCGAGTGGAGTGCAGGTTCCCAGGCAGAGTGGGACTGGAAGTGCCCAGGCTGAGTGGAGTGGAGGTGCCCAGGCTGAGTGGAGTTGGGGTTCCCTGGCAGAGTGGGACTGGAAGTGCCTAGGCTGAGTGGAGTGAATGTGCCCAGGCTGAGTGGAGTGGAGATGCCCAGGCCGAGTGGAGTGCAGGTTCCCAGGCAGAGTGTGACTGAAAGTGCCCAGGCTGAGTGGAGTGAATGTGCCCAGGCTGAATGGAGTGGAGGTGCCCAGGCTGAGTGGAGGTGCCCAGGCTGAGTGGAGTGCAGGTTCCCAGGCAGAGTGGGATTGGATGTGCCCAGGCTGAGTGGAGTGAATGTGCCCAGGCTGAGTGGAGTGGAGGTGCCCAGGCCGAGTGGAGTGCAGGTTCCCAGGCAGAGTGGGACTGGAAGTGCCCAGGCGGAGTGGAGTGAATGTGTACAGGCTGAATGGGAGTCAATGTGCCTAGACAGAGTGGAGTGAATGTGCCCGGCCGCCGGAGCCCGAAACGTGCGTTTCCCCATTGCCTTGAATGGGCGCGGAGAGAGGGGGGTGCTTTTTGGCTCGTGGCGCGGGCACCGTTGCGTCAAAGCGTCAGGTGTCACACCTCCCCGTGCTCGGGGCGGCCCCTTGGAGCTAACTAGCTGGGTCTGGAGGGGCTGCGAGGCCGCCCAGGAGAACGGGTCCAAACCGCGTTCCGATCGGACGAGAATTGAGGGCGGGACACAGTTCCGCGGTTCACTTTCCGCCCGGGCAAAGGGCCTATAACTTGCGGCGGGAGGGCTTAAGAGTGGGCCCCTGCGAGTCGGGTGGAGAGCCGGGTGTGGAGAGTAGTAGCGGAGGTTCCCAGTCAGAGTGGGAGTGGAGGTTCCTGGGCAGAGTGGGACTGGAAGTGCCCAGGCTGAGTGGAGTGAATGTGCCCTGGCTGAGTGGAGTGAATGTGGCCAGGCTGAGTGGAGTCGTGGTGCCCAGGCTGAGTGGAGTGCAGGCACCCAGGCAGAGTGGGATTGGAAGTGCCCAGGCTGAGTGGAGTGAATGTGCCCAGGCTGAGTGGAGTGGAGGTGCCCAGGCAGAGTGGGATTGGAAGTGCCCAGGCTGAGTGGAGTGAATGTGCCCAGGCTGAGTGGAGTGGAGGTGCCCAGGCTGAGTGGAGTTGGGGTTCCCAGGCAGAGAGGGACTGGAAGTGCCCTGGCTGAGTGGAGTGAATGTGCCCAGGCTGCGTGGAGTGGAGGTTCCCAGGCTGAGTGGAGTGCAGGTTCCCAGCAGAGTGGGACTGGAAGTGCCCAGGCTGAGTGGAGTGAATGTGCCCAGGCTGAGTGGAGTGAATGTGCCCAGGCTGAGTGGAGTGAATGTGCCCAGGCTGAGTGGAGTGGAGGTGCCCAGGCTGAGTGGAGTGCAGGTTCCCAGGCAGAGTGGGACTGGAAGTGCCCAGGCTTAGTGGAGTGAATGTGCCCAGGCTGAATGGAGTGGAGGTGCCCAGGCTGAGTGGAGTGCAGGTTCCCAGGCAGAGTGGGATTGGAAGTGCCCAGGCTGAGTGGAGTGAATGTACCCAGGCTGAGTGGAGTGGAGGTGCCCAGGCTGAGTGGAGTGCAGGTTCCCAGGCAGAGTGGGATTGGAAGTGCCCAGGCTGAGTGGAGTGAATGTGCCCAGGCTGAGTGGAGTGGAGGTGCCCAGGCTGAGTGGAGTTGTGGTTCCCAGGCAGAGTGGGACTGGAAGTGCCAAGGCTGAGTGGAGTGAATGTACCCAGGCTGAGTGGAGTGGAGGTGCCCAGGCTGAGTGGAGTGCTGGTTCCCAGGCAGAGTGGGATTGGAAGTTCCCAGGCTGAGTGGAGTGAATGTCCCCAGGCTGAGTGGATTGCATGTGCCCAGGCTGAGTGAAGTGCAGGTTCCCTGGCAGAGTGGGATTGGAAGTGCCCAGGCTGAGTGGAGTGAATGTGCCCAGGCTGAGTGGAGTGGAGGTGCCCAGGCCGAGTGGAGTGCAGGTTCCCAGGCAGAGTGGGACTGGAAGTGCCCAGGCGGAGTGGAGTGAATGTGCTCAGGCTGAATGGGAGTCAATGTGCCTAGACAGAGTGGAGTGAATGTGCCCGGCCGCCGGAGCCCGAAACGTGCGTTTCCCCATTGCCTTGAATGGGCGCGGAGAGAGGGGGGCGCTTTTTGGCTCGTGGCGCGGGCACCGTTGCGCCAAAGCGTCAAGTGTCACCCCTCCCCGTGCTCGGGGCGGCCCCTTGGAGCTAACTGGCTGGGTCTGGAGGGGCTGCGAGGCCGCCCAGGAGAACGGGTCCAAACCGCGTTCCGATCGGACGAGAATTGAGGGCGTGACACAGTTCCGCGGTTCACTTTCCGCCCGGGCAAAGGGCCTATAACTTGCGGCGGGAGGGCTTAAGAGTGGGCCCCCGCGAGTCGGGTGGAGAGCCGGGTGTGGAGAGGAGTAGCGGAGGTTCCCAGTCAGAGTGGGAGTGCAGGTTCCTGGGCAGAGTGGGACTGGAAGTGCCCAGGCTGAGTGGAGTGAATGTGCCCTGGCTGAGTGGAGTGAATGTGCCCAGGCTGAGTGGAGTGAATGTGCCCAGGCTGAGTGGAGTGAATGTGCCCAGGCTGAGTGGAGAGAATGTGCCCAGGCTGAGTGGATTGGAGGTGCCCAGGCTGAGTGGAGTGCAGGTTCCCAGGCAGAGTGGGACTGGAAGTGCCCAGGCTGAGTGGAGTGAATGTGCCC
Organism: Conger conger; assembly: GCF_963514075.1. Taxonomy (NCBI): domain Eukaryota; kingdom Metazoa; phylum Chordata; class Actinopteri; order Anguilliformes; family Congridae; genus Conger; species Conger conger. Next base: position 37,100 of record NW_026890365.1, read on the forward strand.
AGGCTGAGTGGAGTGAATGATCCCAGGCTGAATGGGAGTCAATGTGCCTAGACAGAGTGGAGTGAATGTGCCCAGGCTGAGTGGAGTGGAGGTGCCCAGGCTGAGTGGAGTTGGGGTTCCCAGGCAGAGAGGGACTGGAAGTGCCCTGGCTGAGTGGAGTGAATGTGCCCAGGCTGCGTGGAGTGGAGGTTCCCAGGCTGAGTGGAGTGCAGGTTCCCAGCAGAGTGGGACTGGAAGTGCCCAGGCTGAGTGGAGTGAATGTGCCCAGGCAGAGTGGAGTGAATGTGCCTAGGCAGAGTGGAGTGAATGTGCCCAGGCTGAGTGGAGTGGAGGTGCCCAGGCTGAGTGGAGTGCAGGTTCCCAGGCAGAGTGGGACTGGAAGTGCCCAGGCTGAGTGGAGTGAATGAGCCCAGGCTGAATGGAGTGGAGGTGCCCAGGCTGAGTGGAGTGCAGGTTCCCAGGCAGAGTGGGATTGGAAGTCCCCAGGCTGAGTGGAGTGAATGTGCCTAGGCTGAGTGGAGTGGAGGTGCCCAGGCTGAATGGAGTTGGGGTTCCCTGGCAGAGTGGGACTGGAAGTGCCAACGGTGAGTGGAGTGAATGTGCCCAGGCTGAGTGGAGTGGAGGTGCCCAGGCTGAGTGGAGTTGGGGTTCCCTGGCAGAGTGGGACTGGAAGTGCCAACGCTGAGTGGAGTGAATGTGCCCAATCTGAGTGGAGTGGAGGTGCCCAGTCTGAGTGGAGTGCTGGTTCGCAGGCAGAGTGGGATTGGAAGTGCCCAGGCTGAGTGGAGTAATGTACCCAGGCTGAGTGGAGTGCAGGTGCCCAGGCTGAGAGGAGTGCAGGTTCCCAGGCAGAGTGGGATTGGAAGTGCCCAGGCTGAGTGGAGTGAATGTGCCCAGGCTGAGTGGAGTGGAGGTGCCCAGGCCGAGTGGAGTGCAGGTTCCCAGGCAGAGTGGGACTGGAAGTGCCCAGGCGGAGTGGAGTGAATGTGCCCAGGCTGAATGGGAGTCAATGTGCCTAGACAGAGTGGAGTGAATGTGCCCGGCCGCCAGAGCCCGAAACGTGCGTTTCCCCATTGCCTTGAATGGGCGCGGAGAGAGGGGGGCGCTTTTTGGCTCGTGGCGCGGGCACCGTTGCGCCAAAGCGTCAAGTGTCACACCTCCCCGTGCTCGGGGCGGCCCCTTGGAGCTAACTTCCTGGGTCTGGAGGGGCTGCGAGGCCGCCCAGGAGAACGGGTCCAAACCGCGTTCCGATCGGACGAGAATTGAGGGCGGGACACAGTTCCGCGGTTCACTCTCCGCCCGGGCAAAGGGCCTATAACTTGCGGCGGGAGGGCTTAAGAGTGGGCCCCCGCGAGTCGGGTGGAGAGCCGGGTGTGGAGAGGAGTAGCGGAGGTTCCCAGTCAGAGTGGGAGTGGAGGTTCCTGGGCAGAGTGGGACTGGAAGTGCCCAGGCTGAGTGGAGTGAATGTGCCCTGGCTGAGTGGAGTGAATGTGGCCAGGCTGAGTGGAGTGGAGGTGCCCAGGCTGAGTGGAGTGCAGGCACCCAGGCAGAGTGGGATTGGAAGTGCCCAGGCTGAGTGGAGTGAATGTGCCCAGGCTGAGTGGAGTGGAGGTGCCCAGGCTGAGTGGAGTTGGGGTTCCCTGGCAGAGTGGGACTGGAAGTGCCAAGGCTGAGTGGAGTGAATGTGCCCAGGCTGAGTGGAGTAGAGGTGCCCAGGCCGAGTGGAGTGCAGGTTCCCAGGCAGAGTGGGACTGAAAGTCTCCAGGCTGAGTGGAGTGAATGTGCCCAGGCTGAATGGAGTGGAGGTGCCCAGGCTGAGTGGAGTGCAGGTTCCCTGGCAGAGTGGGATTGGAAGTGCCCAGGCTGAGTGCAGTGAATGTGCCCAGGCTGAGTGGAGTGGAGGTGCCCAGGCTGAGTGGAGTTGGGGTTCCCTGGCAGAGTGGGACTGGAAGTGCCAAGGCTGAGTGGAGTGAATGTACCCAGGCTGAGTGGAGTGGAGGTGCCCAGGCTGAGTGGAGTGCAGGTTCCCAGCAGAGTGGGACTGGAAGTGCCCAGGCTGAGTGGAGTGAATGTGCCCAGGCTGAGTGGAGTGAATGTGCCCAGGCAGAGTGGAGTGAATGTGCCCAGGCTGAGTGGAGTGGAGGTGCCCAGGCTGAGTGGAGTGCAGGTTCCCAGGCAGAGTGGGATTGGAAGTGCCCAGGCTGAGTGGAGTGATTGTGCCCAGGCTGAGTGGAGTGGAGGTGCCCAGGCCGAGTGGAGTGCAGGTTCCCAGGCAGAGTGGGACTGGAAGTGCCCAGGCGGAGTGGAGTGAATGTGCCCAGGCTGAATGGGAGTCAATGTGCCTAGACAGAGTGGAGTGAATGTGCCCAGGCTGAGTGGAGTGGAGGTGCCCAGGCTGAGTGGAGTTGGGGTTCCCAGGCAGAGAGGGACTGGAAGTGCCCTGGCTGAGTGGAGTGAATGTGCCCAGGCTGCGTGGAGTGGAGGTTCCCAGGCTGAGTGGAGTGCAGGCACCCAGGCAGAGTGGGATTGGAAGTGCCCAGGCTGAGTGGAGTGAATGTGCCCAGGCTGAGTGGAGTGGAGGTGCCCAGGTTGAGTGGAATTGGGGTTCCCTGGCAGAGTGGGACTGGAAGTGCCAAGGCTGAGTGGAGTGAATGTGCCCAGGCTGAGTGGAGTGGAGGTGCCCAGGCCGAGTGGAGTGAATGTGCCCAGGCTGAGTGGAGTGAATGTTCCCAGGCTGAATGGGAGTCAATGTGCCTAGACAGAGTGGAGTGAATGTGCCCAGGCTGAGTCGAGTGGAGGTGCCCAGGCTGAGTGGAGTTGGGGTTCCCAGGCAGAGAGTGACTGGAAGTGCCCTGGCTGAGTGGAGTGAATGTGCCCAGGCTGCGTGGAGTGGAGGTTCCCAGGCTGAGTGGAGTGAAGGTTCCCAGCAGAGTGGGATTGGAAGTACCCAGGCTGAGTGGAGTGGAGGTGCCCAGGCTGAGTGGAGTGCAGGTTCCCAGGCAGAGTGGGATTGGAAGTGCCCAGGCTGAGTGGAGTGAATGTGCCCAGGCTGAGTGGAGTGGAGGTGCCCAGGCTGAGTGGAGTTGGGGTTCCCTGGCAGAGTGGGACTGGAAGTGCCAAGGCTGAGTGGAGTGAATGTACCTAGGCTGAGTGGAGTGGAGGTGCCCAGGCTGAGTGGAGTGCTGGTTCCCAGGCAGAGTGGGATTGGAAGTTCCCAGGCTGAGTGGAGTGAATGTCCCCAGGCTGAGTGGATTGCATGTGCCCAGGCTGAGTGGAGTGCAGGTTCCCTGGCAGAGTGGGATTGGAAGTGCCCAGGCGGAGTGGAGTGAATGTGCCCAGGCTGAATGGGAGTCAATGTGCCTAGACAGAGTGGAGTGAATGTGCCCGGCCGCCGGAGCCCGAAACGTGCGTTTCCCCATTGCCTTGAATGGGCGCGGAGAGAGGGGGGCGCTTTTTGGCTTGTGGCGCGGGCACCGTTGCGCCAAAGCGTCAAGTGTCACACCTCCCCGTGCTCGGGGCGGCCCCTTGGAGCTAACTGGCTGGGTCTGGAGGGGCTGCGAGGCCGCCCAGGAGAACGGGTCCAAACCGCGTTCCGATCGGACGAGAATTGAGGGCGGGACACAGTTCCGCGGTTCACTTTCCGCCCTGGCAAAGGGCCTATAACTTGCGGCGGGAGGGCTTAAGAGTGGGCCCCCGCGAGTCGGGTGGAGAGCCGGGTGTGGAGAGGAGTAGCGGAGGTTCCCAGTCAGAGTGGGAGTGGAGGTTCCTGGGCAGAGTGGGACTGGAAGTGCCCAGGCTGAGTGGAGTGAATGTGCCCTGGCGGAGTGGAGTGAATGTGGCCAGGCTGAGTGGAGTGGAGGTGCCCAGGCTGAGTGGAGTGCAGGTTCCCAGGCAGAGTGGGACTGGAAGTGCCCAGGCTGAGTGGAGTGAATGTGCCCAGGCTGAGTGGAGTGGAGGTGCCCAGTCTGAGTGGAGTTGGGGTTCCCTGGCAGAGTGGGACTGGAAGTGCCAAGGCTGAGTGGAGTGAATGTGCCCAGGCTGAGTGGAGTGGAGGTGCCCAGGCTGAGTGGAGTGCAGGTTCCCAGGCAGAGTGGGATTGGAAGTGCCCAGGCTGAGTGGAGTGAATGTACCCAGGCTGAGTGGAGTGGAGGTGCCCAGGCTGAGTGGAGTGCAGGTTCCCAGGCAGAGTGGGATTGGAAGTGCTCAGGCTGAGTGGAGTGAATGTGCCCAGGCTGACTGGAGAGAATGTGCCCAGGCTGAGTGGATTGGAGGTGCCCAGGCTGAGTGGAGTGCAGGTTCCCAGGCAGAGTGGGACTGGAAGTGCCCAGGCTGAGTGGAGTGAATGTGCCCAGGCTGAGTGGAGTGAATGTTCCCAGGCTGAATGGGAGTCAATGTGCCTAGACAGAGTGGAGTGAATGTGCCCAGGCTGAGTGGAGTGGAGGTGCCCAGGCTGAGTGGAGTTGGGGTTCCCAGGCAGAGAGGGACTGGAAGTGCCCTGGCTGAGTGGAGTGAATGTGCCCAGGCTGCGTGGAGTGGATGTGGCCAGGCTGAGTGGAGTGGAGGTGCCCAGGCCGAGTGGAGTGCAGGTTCCCAGGCAGAGTGGGACTGGAAGTGCCAAGGCTGAGTGGAGTGAATGTGCCCAGGCTGAGTGGAGTGGAGGTGCCCAGGCTGAGTGGAGTTGGGGTTCCCTGGCAGAGTGGGACTGGAAGTGCCAAGGCTGAGTGGAGTGAATGTGCCCAGGCTGAGTGGAGTGGATGTGCCCAGGCCGAGTGGAGTGCAGGTTCCCAGGCAGAGTGGGACTGGAAGTGCCCAGGCGGAGTGGAGTGAATGTGCCCAGGCTGAATGGGAGTCAATGTGCCTAGACAGAGTGGAGTGAATGTGCCCAGCCGCCGGAGCCCGAAACGTGCGTTTCTCCATTGCCTTGAATGGGCGCGGAGAGAGGGGGGCGCTTTTTGGCTCGTGGCGCGGGCACCGTTGCGCCAAAGCGTCAAGTGTCACCCCTCCCCGTGCTCGGGGCGGCCCCTTGGAGCTAACTGGCTGGGTCTGGAGGGGCTGCGAGGCCGCCCAGGAGAACGGGTCCAAACCGCGTTCCGATCGGACGAGAATTGAGGGCGGGAAACAGTTCCGCGGTTCACTTTCCGCCCGGGCAAAGGGCCTATTACTTGCGGCGGGAGGGCTTAAGAGTGGGCCCCCGCGAGTCGGGTGGAGAGCCGGGTGTGGAGAGGAGAAGCGGAGGTTCCCAGTCAGAGTGGGAGTGGAGGTTCCTGGGCAGAGTGGGACTGGAAGTGCCCAGGCTGAGTGGAGTGAATGTGCCCTGGCTGAGTGGAGTGCAGGCACCCAGGCAGAGTGGGATTGGAAGTGCCCAGGCTGAGTGGAGTGAATGTGCCCAGGCTGAGTGGAGTGGAGGTGCCCAGGCTGAGTGGAGTTGGGGTTTCCCTGGCAGAGTGGGACTGGAAGTGCCAAGGCTGAGTGGAGCGAATGTGCCCTGGCTGAGTGGAGTAGAGGTGCCCAGGCCGAGTGGAGTGCAGGTTCCCAGGCAGAGTGGGATTGGAAGTGCCCAGGCTGAGTGCAGTGAATGTGCCCAGGCTGAGTGGAGTGGAGGTGCCCAGGCTGAGTGGAGTTGGGGTTACCTTGCAGAGTGGGACTGGAAGTGCCAAGGCTGAGTGGAGTGAATGTACCCAGGCTGAGTGGAGTGGAGGTGCCCAGGCTAAGTGGAGTGCAGGTTCCCAGCAGAGTGGGAATGGAAGTGCCCAGGCTGAGTGGAGTGAATGTGCCCAGGCTGAGTGGAGTGAATGTGCCCAGGCAGAGTGGAGTGAATGTGCCCAGGCTGAGTGGAGTGGAGGTGCCCAGGGTGAGTGGAGTGCAGGTTCCCAGGCAGAGTGGGATTGGAAGCTCCCAGGCTGAGTGGAGTGAATGTGCCCAGGCTGAGTGGAGTGGAGGTGCCCAGGCCGAGTGGAGTGCAGGTTCCCAGGCAGAGTGGGACTGGAAGTGCCCAGGCGGAGTGGAGTGAATGTGCCCAGGCTGAATGGGAGTCAATGTGCCTAGACAGAGTGGAGTGAATGTGCCCAGGCTGAGTGGAGTGGAGGTGCCCAGGCTGAGTGGAGTTGGGGTTCCCAGGCAGAGAGGGACTGGAAGTGCCCTGGCTGAGTGGAGTGAATGTGCCCAGGCTGCGTGGAGTGGATGTGGCCAGGCTGAGTGGAGTGGAGGTGCCCAGGCCGAGTGGAGTGCAGGTTCCCAGGCAGAGTGGGACTGGAAGTGCCCAGGCTGAGTGGAGTGAATGTGCCCAGGCTGAGTGGAGTGGAGGTGCCCAGGCTGAGTGGAGTTGGGGTTCCCTGGCAGAGTCGGACTGGAAGTGCCAAGGCTGAGTGGAGTGAATGTGCCCAGGCTGAGTGGAGTGGAGGTGCCCAGGCTGAGTGGAGTGCAGGTTCCCAGGCAGAGTGGGATTGGAAGTGCCCAGGCTGAGTGGAGTGAATGTACCCAGGCTGAGTGGAGTGGAGGTGCCCAGGCTGAGTGGAGTGCAGGTTCCCAGGCAGAGTGGGATTGGAAGTGCCCAGGCTGAGTGGAGTGAATGTGCCCAGGCTGAGTGGAGTGGAGGTGCCCAGGCTGAGTGGAGTTGGGGTTCCCTGGCAGAGTGGGACTGGAAGTGCCAAGGCTGAGTGGAGTGAATGTGCCCAGGCTGAGTGGAGTGGAGGTGCCCAGGCCGAGTGGAGTGCAGGTTCCCAGGCAGAGTGGGACTGGAAGTGCCCAGGCGGAGTGGAGTGAATGTGCCCAGGCTGAATGGGAGTCAATGTGCCTAGACAGAGTGGAGTGAATGTGCCCAGGCTGAGTGGAGTGGAGGTGCCCAGGCTGAGTGGAGTTGGGGTTCCCAGGCAGAGAGGGACTGGAAGTGCCCTGGCTGAGTGGAGTGAATGTGCCCAGGCTGCGTGGAGTGGAGGTTCCCAGGCTGAGTGGAGTGCAGGTTCCCAGCAGAGTGGGACTGGAAGTGCCCAGGCTGAGTGGAGTGAATGTGCCCAGGCTGAGTGGAGTGAATGTGCCCAGGCTGAGTGGAGTGAATGTGCCCAGGCTGACTGGAGAGAATGTGCCCAGGCTGAGTGGATTGGAGGTGCCCAGGCTGAGTGGAGTGCAGGTTCCCAGGCAGAGTGGGACTGGAAGTGCCCAGGCTGAGTGGAGTGAATGTGCCCAGGCTGAGTGGAGTGAAATTCCCAGGCTGAATGGGAGTCAATGTGCCTAGACAGAGTGGAGTGAATCTGCCCAGGCTGAGTGGAGTGGAGGTGCCCAGGCTGAGTGGAGTGCAGGTTCCCAGGCAGAGTGGGACTGGAAGTGCCCAGGCTGAGTGGAGTGAATGTACCCAGGCTGAGTGGAGTGGAGGTGCCCAGGCTGAGTGGAGTGCAGGTTCCCAGGCAGAGTGGGATTGGAAGTGCCCAGGCTGAGTGGAGTGAATGTGCCCAGGCTGAGTGGAGTGGAGGTGCCCAGGCTGAGTGGAGTTGGGGTTCCCTGGCAGAGTGGGACTGGAAGTGCCAAGGCTGAGTGGAGTGAATGTGCCCAGGCTGAGTGGAGTGGAGGTGCCCAGGCCGAGTGGAGTGCAGGTTCCCAGGCAGAGTGGGACTGGAAGTGCCCAGGCGGGGTGGAGTGAATGTGCCCAGGCTGAATGGGAGTCAATGTGCCTAGACAGAGTGGAGTGAATGTGCCCAGCCGCCGGAGCCCGAAACGTGCGTTTCCCCATTGCCTTGAATGGGCGGAGAGAGGGGGGCGCTTTTTGGCTCGTGGCGCGGGCACCGTTGCGCCAAAGCGTCAAGTGTCACCCCTCCCCGTGCTCGGGGCTGCCCCTTGGAGCTAACTGGCTGGGTCTGGAGGGGCTGCGAGGCCGCCAAGGAGAACGGGTCCAAACCGCGTTCCGATCGGACGAGAATTGAGGGCGGGACACAGTTCCGCGGTTCACTTTCCGCCCGGGCAAAGGGCCTATTACTTGCGGCGGGAGGGCATAAGAGTGGGCCCCCGTGAGTCGGGTGGAGAGCCGGGTGTGGAGAGGAGTAGCGGAGGTTCCCAGTCAGAGTGGGAGTGGAGGTTCCTGGGCAGAGTGGGACTGGAAGTGCCCAGGCTGAGTGGAGTGAATGTGCCCTGGCTGAGTGGAGTGAATGTGGCCAGGCTGAGTGGAGTGGAGCTGCCCAGGCTGAGTGGAGTGCAGGCACCCAGGCAGAGTGGGATTGGAAGTACCCAGGCTGAGTGGAGTGAATGTGCCCGGGCTGAGTGGAGTGGAGGTGCCCAGGCTGAGTGGAGTTGGGGTTCCCTGGCAGAGTGGGACTGGAAGTGCCAAGGCTGAGTGGAGTGAATGTGCCCAGGCTGAGTGGAGTGGAGGTGCCCAGGCCGAGTGGAGTGCAGGTTCCCAGGCAGAGTGGGACTGGAAGTGCCCAGGCGGAGTGGAGTGAATGTGCCCAGGCTGAATGGGAGTCAATGTGCCTAGACAGAGTGGAGTGAATGTGCCCGGCCGCCGGAGCCCGAAACGTGCGTTTCCCCATTGCCTTGAATGGGCGCGGAGAGAGGGGGGCGCTTTTTGGCTCGTGGCGCGGGCACCGTTGCGCCAAAGCGTCAAGTGTCACGCCTCCCCGTGCTCGGGGCGGCCCCTTGGAGCTAACTGGCTGGGTCTGGAGGGGCTGCGAGGCCGCCCAGGAGAACGGGTCCAAACCGCGTTCCGATCGGACGAGAATTGAGGGCGGGACACAGTTCCGCGGTTCACTTTCCGCCCGGGCAAAGGGCCTATTACTTGCGGCGGGAGGGCTTAAGAGTGGGCCCCCGTGAGTCGGGTGGAGAGCCGGGTGTGGAGAGGAGTAGCGGAGGTTCCCAGTCAGAGTGGGACTGGAAGTGCCCAGGCTGAGTGGAGTGAATGTGCCCAGGCTGAATGGAGTGGAGGTGCCCAGGCTGAGTGGAGTGCAAGTTCCCAGGCAGAGTGGGATTGGAAGTGCCCAGGCTGAGTGGAGTGAATGTGCCCAGGCTGAGTGGAGTGGAGGTGCCCAGGCCGAGTGGAGTGCAGGTTCCCAGGCAGAGTGGGACTGGAAGTGCCCAGGCGGAGTGGAGTGAATGTGCCCAGGCTGAATGGGAGTCAATGTGCCTAGACAGAGTGGAGTGAATGTGCCCGGCCGCCGGAGCCCGAAACGTGCGTTTCCCCATTGCCTTGAATGGGCGCGGAGAGAGGGGGGCGCTTTTTGGCTCGTGGCGCGGGCACCGTTGCGCCAAAGCGTCAAGTGTCACACCTCCCCGTGCTCGGGGCGGCCCCTTGGAGCTAACTGGCTGGGTCTAGAGGGGCTGCGAGGCCGCCCAGGAGAACGGGTCCAAACCGCGTTCCGATCGGACGAGAATTGAGGGCGGGACACAGTTCCGCGGTTCACTTTCCGCCCCGGCAAAGGGCCTATAACTTGCGGCGGGAGGGCTTAAGAGTGGGCCCCCGCGAGTCGGGTGGAGAGCCGGGTGTGGAGAGGAGTAGCGGAGGTTCCCAGTCAGAGTGGGAGTGGAGGTTCCTGGGCAGAGTGGGACTGGAAGTGCCCAGGCTGAGTGGAGTGAATGTGCCCTGGCTGAGTGGAGTGAATGTGCCCAGGCTGAGTGGAGTGAATGTGCCCAGGCTGAGTGGAGTGAATGTGCCCAGGCTGAGTGGAGAGAATGTGCCCAGGCTGAGTGGATTGGAGGTGCCCAGGCTAAGTGGAGTGCAGGTTCCCAGGCAGAGTGGGACTGGAAGTGCCCAGGCTGAGTGAGGTGAATGTGCCCAGGCTGAGTGGAGTGACTGATCCCAGGCTGAATGGGAGTCAATGTGCCTAGACAGAGTGGAGTGAATGTGCCCAGGCTGAGTGGAGTGGAGGTGCCCAGGCTGAGTGGAGTTGGGGTTCCCAGGCAGAGAGGGACTGGAAGTGCCCTGGCTGAGTGGAGTGAATGTGCCCAGGCTGCGTGGAGTGGAGGTTCCCAGGCTGAGTGGAGTGCAGGTTCCCAGCAGAGTGGGACTGGAAGTGCCCAGGCTGAGTGGAGTGAATGTGCCCAGGCAGAGTGGAGTGAATGTGCCTAGGCAGAGTGGAGTGAATGTGCCCAGGCTGAGTGGAGTGGAGGTGCCCAGGCTGAGTGGAGTGCAGGTTCCCAGGTAGAGTGGGACTGGAAGTGCCCAGGCTGAGTGGAGTGAATGAGCCCAGGCTGAATGGAGTGGAGGTGCCCAGGCTGAGTGGAGTGCAGGTTCCCAGGCAGAGTGGGATTGGAAGTGCCCAGGCTGAGTGGAGTGAATGTGCCTAGGCTGAGTGGAGTGGAGGTGCCCAGGCTGAATGGAGTTGGGGTTCCCTGGCAGAGTGGGACTGGAAGTGCCAACGGTGAGTGGAGTGAATGTGCCCAGGCTGAGTGGAGTGGAGGTGCCCAGGCTGAGTGGAGTTGGGGTTCCCTGGCAGAGTGGGACTGGAAGTGCCAACGCTGAGTGGAGTGAATGTGCCCAATCTGAGTGGAGTGGAGGTGCCCAGTCTGAGTGGAGTGCTGGTTCCCAGGCAGAGTGGGATTGGAAGTGCCCAGGCTGAGTAGAGTAATGTACCCAGGCTGAGTGGAGTGCAGGTGCCCAGGCTGAGAGGAGTGCAGGTTCCCAGGCAGAGTGGGATTGGAAGTGCCCAGGCTGAGTGGAGTGAATGTGCCCAGGCTGAGTGGAGTGGAGGTGCCCAGGCCGAGTGGAGTGCAGGTTCCCAGGCAGAGTGGGACTGGAAGTGCCCAGGCGGAGTGGAGTGAATGTGCCCAGGCTGAATGGGAGTCAATGTGCCTAGACAGAGTGGAGTGAATGTGCCCGGCCGCCAGAGCCCGAAACGTGCGTTTCCCCATTGCCTTGAATGGGCGCGGAGAGAGGGGGGCGCTTTTTGGCTCGTGGCGCGGGCACCGTTGCGCCAAAGCGTCAAGTGTCACACCTCCCCGTGCTCGGGGCGGCCCCTTGGAGCTAACTTCCTGGGTCTGGAGGGGCTGCGAGGCCGCCCAGGAGAACGGGTCCAAACCGCGTTCCGATCGGACGAGAATTGAGGGCGGGACACAGTTCCGCGGTTCACTCTCCGCCCGGGCAAAGGGCCTATAACTTGCGGCGGGAGGGCTTAAGAGTGGGCCCCCGCGAGTCGGGTGGAGAGCCGGGTGTGGAGAGGAGTAGCGGAGGTTCCCAGTCAGAGTGGGAGTGGAGGTTCCTGGGCAGAGTGGGACTGGAAGTGCCCAGGCTGAGTGGAGTGAATGTGCCCTGGCTGAGTGGAGTGAATGTGGCCAGGCTGAGTGGAGTGGAGGTGCCCAGGCTGAGTGGAGTGCAGGCACCCAGGCAGAGTGGGACTGGAAGTGCCCAGACTGAGTGGAGTGAATGTGCCCAGGCTGAGTGGAGTGGAGGTGCCCAGGCTGAGTGGAGTTGGGGTTCCCTGGCAGAGTGGGACTGGAAGTGCCAAGGCTGAGTGGAGTGAATGTGCCCAGGCTGAGTGGAGTAGAGGTGCCCAGGCCGAGTGGAGTGCAGGTTCCCAGGCAGAGTGGGACTGAAAGTCCCCAGGCTGAGTGGAGTGAATGTGCCCAGGCTGAATGGAGTGGAGGTGCCCAGGCTGAGTGGAGTGCAGGTTCCCTGGCAGAGTGGGATTGGAAGTGCCCAGGCTGAGTGCAGTGAATGTGCCCAGGCTGAGTGGAGTGGAGGTGCCCAGGCTGAGTGGAGTTGGGGTTCCCTGGCAGAGTGGGACTGGAAGTGCCAAGGCTGAGTGGAGTGAATGTACCCAGGCTGAGTGGAGTGGAGGTGCCCAGGCTGAGTGGAGTGCAGGTTCCCAGCAGAGTGGGACTGGAAGTGCCAACGGTGAGTGGAGTGAATGTGCCCAGGCTGAGTGGAGTGAATGTGCCCAGGCAGAGTGGAGTGCATGTGCCCAGGCTGAGTGGAGTGGAGGTGCCCAGGCCGAGTGGAGTGCAGGTTCCCAGGCAGAGTGGGACTGGAAGTGCCCAGGCGGAGTGGAGTGAATGTGCCCAGGCTGAATGGGAGTCAATGTGCCTAGACAGAGTGGAGTGAATGTGCCCAGGCTGAGTGGAGTGGAGGTGCCCAGGCTGAGTGGAGTTGGGGTTCCCAGGCAGAGAGGGACTGGAAGTGCCCTGGCTGAGTGGAGTGAATGTGCCCAGGCTGCGTGGAGTGGAGGTTCCCAGGCTGAGTGGAGTGCAGGTTCCCAGCAGAGTGGGACTGGAAGTGCCCAGGCTGAGTGGAGTGAATGTGCCCTGGCTGAGTGGAGTGAATGTGCCCTGGCTGAGTGGAGTTGGGGTTCCCTGGCAGAGTGGGATTGGAAGTGCCCAGGCTGAGTGCAGTGAATGTGCCCAGGCTGAGTGGAGTGGAGGTGCCCAGGCTGAGTGGAGTTGGGGTTCCCTGGCAGAGTGGGACTGGAAGTGCCCAGGCTGAGTGGAGTGAATGTGCCCTGGCTGAGTGGAGTGAATGTGACCTGGCTGAGTGGAGTGAATGTGGCCAGGCTGAGTGGAGTGGAGGTGCCCAGGCCGAGTGGAGTGCAGGTTCCCAGGCAGTGTGGGACTGGAAGTGCCCAGTCTGAGTGGAGTGAATGTGCCCAGGCTGAGTGGAGTGAATGTGCCCAGGCTGAGTGGAGTGAATGTTCCCAGGCTGAGTGGAGAGAATGTGCCCAGGCTGAGTGGATTGGAGGTGCCCAGGCTAAGTGGAGTGCAGGTTCCCAGGCAGAGTGGGACTGGAAGTGCCCAGGCTGAGTGGAGTGAATGTGCCCAGGCTGAGTGGAGTGACTGATCCCAGGCTGAATGGGAGTCAATGTGCCTAGACAGAGTGGAGTGAATGTGCCCAGGCTGAGTGGAGTGGAGGTGCCCAGGCTGAGTGGAGTTGGGGTTCCCAGGCAGAGAGGGACTGGACGTGCCCTGGCTGAGTGGAGTGAATGTGCCCAGGCTGCGTGGAGTGGAGGTTCCCAGGCTGAGTGGAGTGCAGGTTCCCAGCAGAGTGGGACTGGAAGTGCCCAGGCTGAGTGGAGTGAATGTGCCCAGGCAGAGTGGAGTGAATGTGCCTAGGCAGAGTGGAGTGAATGTGCCCAGGCTGAGTGGAGTGGAGGTGCCCAGGCTGAGTGGAGTGCAGGTTCCCAGGTAGAGTGGGACTGGAAGTGCCCAGGCTGAGTGGAGTGAATGAGCCCAGGCTGAATGGAGTGGAGGTGCCCAGGCTGAGTGCAGTGCAGGTTCCCAGGCAGAGTGGGATTGGAAGTGCCCAGGCTGAGTGGAGTGAATGTGCCTAGGCTGAGTGGAGTGGAGGTGCCCAGGCTGAATGGAGTTGGGGTTCCCTGGCAGAGTGGGACTGGAAGTGCCAACGGTGAGTGGAGTGAATGTGCCCAGGCTGAGTGGAGTGGAGGTGCCCAGGCTGAGTGGAGTGCAGGTTCCCAGGCAGAGTGGGATTGGAAGTGCCCAGGCTGAGTGGAGTGAATGTGCCTAGGCTGAGTGGAGTGGAGGTGCCCAGGCTGAATGGAGTTGGGGTTCCCTGGCAGAGTGGGACTGGAAGTGCCAACGCTGAGTGGAGTGAATGTGCCCAATCTGAGTGGAGTGGAGGTGCCCAGTCTGAGTGGAGTGCTGGTTCCCAGGCAGAGTGGGATTGGAAGTGCCCAGGCTGAGTAGAGTAATGTACCCAGGCTGAGTGGAGTGCAGGTGCCCAGGCTGAGAGGAGTGCAGGTTCCCAGGCAGAGTGGGATTGGAAGTGCCCAGGCTGAGTGGAGTGAATGTGCCCAGGCTGAGTGGAGTGGAGGTGCCCAGGCCGAGTGGAGTGCAGGTTCCCAGGCAGAGTGGGACTGGAAGTGCCCAGGCGGAGTGGAGTGAATGTGCCCAGGCTGAATGGGAGTCAATGTGCCTAGACAGAGTGGAGTGAATGTGCCCGGCCGCCAGAGCCCGAAACGTGCGTTTCCCCATTGCCTTGAATGGGCGCGGAGAGAGGGGGGCGCTTTTTGGCTCGTGGCGCGGGCACCGTTGCGCCAAAGCGTCAAGTGTCACACCTCCCCGTGCTCGGGGCGGCCCCTTGGAGCTAACTTCCTGGGTCTGGAGGGGCTGCGAGGCCGCCCAGGAGAACGGGTCCAAACCGCGTTCCGATCGGACGAGAATTGAGGGCGGGACACAGTTCCGCGGTTCACTCTCCGCCCGGGCAAAGGGCCTATAAATTGCGGCGGGAGGGCTTAAGAGTGGGCCCCCGCGAGTCGGGTGGAGAGCCGGGTGTGGAGAGGAGTAGCGGAGGTTCCCAGTCAGAGTGGGAGTGGAGGTTCCTGGGCAGAGTGGGACTGGAAGTGCCCAGGCTGAGTGGAGTGAATGTGCCCTGGCTGAGTGGAGTGAATGTGGCCAGGCTGAGTGGAGTGGAGGTGCCCAGGCTGAGTGGAGTGCAGGCACCCAGGCAGAGTGGGACTGGAAGTGCCCAGGCTGAGTGGAGTGAATGTGCCCAGGCTGAGTGGAGTGGAGGTGCCCAGGCTGAGTGGAGTTGGGGTTCCCTGGCAGAGTGGGACTGGAAGTGCCAAGGCTGAGTGGAGTGAATGTGCCCAGGCTGAGTGGAGTAGAGGTGCCCAGGCCGAGTGGAGTGCAGGTTCCCAGGCAGAGTGGGACTGAAAGTCCCCAGGCTGAGTGGAGTGAATGTGCCCAGGCTGAATGGAGTGGAGGTGCCCAGGCTGAGTGGAGTGCAGGTTCCCTGGCAGAGTGGGATTGGAAGTGCCCAGGCTGAGTGCAGTGAATGTGCCCAGGCTGAGTGGAGTGGAGGTGCCCAGGCTGAGTGGAGTTGGGGTTCCCTGGCAGAGTGGGACTGGAAGTGCCAAGGCTGAGTGGAGTGAATGTACCCAGGCTGAGTGGAGTGGAGGTGCCCAGGCTGAGTGGAGTGCAGGTTCCCAGCAGAGTGGGACTGGAAGTGCCAACGGTGAGTGGAGTGAATGTGCCCAGGCTGAGTGGAGTGAATGTGCCCAGGCAGAGTGGAGTGCATGTGCCCAGGCTGAGTGGAGTGGAGGTGCCCAGGCCGAGTGGAGTGCAGGTTCCCAGGCAGAGTGGGACTGGAAGTGCCCAGGCGGAGTGGAGTGAATGTGCCCAGGCTGAATGGGAGTCAATGTGCCTAGACAGAGTGGAGTGAATGTGCCCAGGCTGAGTGGAGTGGAGGTGCCCAGGCTGAGTGGAGTTGGGGTTCCCAGGCAGAGAGGGACTGGAAGTGCCCTGGCTGAGTGGAGTGAATGTGCCCAGGCTGCGTGGAGTGGAGGTTCCCAGGCTGAGTGGAGTGCAGGTTCCCAGCAGAGTGGGACTGGAAGTGCCCAGGCTGAGTGGAGTGAATGTGCCCTGGCTGAGTGGAGTGAATGTGCCCTGGCTGAGTGGAGTTGGGGTTCCCTGGCAGAGTGGGATTGGAAGTGCCCAGGCTGAGTGCAGTGAATGTGCCCAGGCTGAGTGGAGTGGAGGTGCCCAGGCTGAGTGGAGTTGGGGTTCCCTGGCAGAGTGGGACTGGAAGTGCCCAGGCTGAGTGGAGTGAATGTGCCCTGGCTGAGTGGAGTGAATGTGACCTGGCTGAGTGGAGTGAATGTGGCCAGGCTGAGTGGAGTGGAGGTGCCCAGGCCGAGTGGAGTGCAGGTTCCCAGGCAGTGTGGGACTGGAAGTGCCCAGGCTGAGTGGAGTGAATGTGCCCAGGCTGAGTGGAGTGGAGGTGCCCAGGCTGAGTGGAGTTGGGGTTCCCTGGCAGAGTGGGACTGGAAGTGCCAAGGCTGAGTGGAGTGAATGTGCCCAGGCTGAGTGGAGTGGAGGTGCCCAGGCTGAGTGGAGTGCAGGTTCCCAGGCAGAGTGGGATTGGAAGTGCCCAGGCTGAGTGGAGTGAATGTACCCAGGCTGAGTGGAGTGGAGGTTCCCAGGCTGAGTGGAGTGCAGGTTCCCAGGCAGAGTGGGATTGGAAGTGCCCAGGCTGAGTGGAGTGAATACCCAGGCTGAGTGGAGTGGAGGTGCCCAGGCTGAGTGGAGTTGGGGTTCCCTGGCAGAGTGGGACTGGAAGTGCCAAGGCTGAGTGGAGTGAATGTGCCCAGGCTGAGTGGAGTGGAGGTGCCCAGGCCGAGTGGAGTGCAGGTTCCCAGGCAGAGTGGGACTGGAAGTGCCCAGGCGGAGTGGAGTGAATGTGCCCAGGCTGAATGGGAGTCAATGTGCCGAGACAGAGTGGAGTGAATGTGCCCAGCCGCCGGAGCCCGAAACGTGCGTTTCCCCATTGCCTTGAATGGGCGCGGAGAGAGGGGGGCGCTTTTTGGCTCGTGGCGCGGGAACCGTTGCGCCAAAGCGTCAAGTGTCACCCCTCCCCGTGCTCGGGGCGGCCCCTTGGAGCTAACTGGCTGGGTCTGGAGGGGCTGCGAGGCCGCCCAGGAGAACGGGTCCAAACCGCGTTCCGATCGGACGAGAATTGAGGGCGGGACACAGTTCCGCGGTTCACTTTCCGCCCGGGCAAAAGGCCTATTACTTGCGGCGGGAGGGCTTAAGAGTGGGCCCCCGTGAGTCGGGTGGAGAGCCGGGTGTGGAGAGGAGTAGCGGAGGTTCCCAGTCAGAGTGGGAGTGGAGGTTCCTGGGCAGAGTGGGACTGGAAGTGCCCAGGCTGAGTGGAGTGAATGTGCCCAGGCTGAGTGGAGTGGAGGTGCCCAAGCCGAGTGGAGTGCAGGTTCCCAGGCAGAGTGGGACTGGAAGTGCCCAGGCGGAGTGGAGTGAATGTGCCCAGGCTGAATGGGAGTCAATGTGCCTAGACAGAGTGGAGTGAATGTGCCCAGGCTGAGTGGAGCGGAGGTGCCCAGGCTGAGTGGAGTTGGGGTTCCCAGGCAGAGAGGGACTGGAAGTGCCCAGGCGGAGTGGAGTGAATGTGCCCAGGCTGAATGGGAGTCAATGTGCCGAGACAGAGTGGAGTGAATGTGCCCAGCCGCCGGAGCCCGAAACGTGCGTTTCCCCATTGCCTTGAATGGGCGCGGAGGGAGGGGGGCGCTTTTTGGCTCGTGGCGCGGGAACCGTTGCGCCAAAGCGTCAAGTGTCACCCCTCCCCGTGCTCGGGGCGGCCCCTTGGAGCTAACTGGCTGGGTCTGGAGGGGCTGCGAGGCCGCCCAGGATAACGGGTCCAAACCGCGTTCCGATCGGACGAGAATTGAGGGCGGGACACAGTTCCGCGGTTCACTTTCCGCCCGGGCAAAGGGCCTATTACTTGCGGCGGGAGGGCTTAAGAGTGGGCCCCCGTGAGTCGGGTGGAGAGCCGGGTGTGGAGAGGAGTAGCGGAGGTTCCCAGTCAGAGTGGGAGTGGAGGTTCCTGGGCAGAGTGGGACTGGAAGTGCCCAGGCTGAGTGGAGTGAATGTGCCCAGGCTGAGTGGAGTGGAGGTGCCCAAGCCGAGTGGAGTGCAGGTTCCCAGGCAGAGTGGGACTGGAAGTGCCCAGGCGGAGTGGAGTGAATGTGCTCAGGCTGAATGGGAGTCAATGTGCCTAGACAGAGTGGAGTGAATGTGCCCGGCCGCCGGAGCCCGAAACGTGCGTTTCCCCATTGCCTTGAATGGGCGCGGAGAGAGGGGGGCACTTTTTGGCTCGTGGCGCGGTCACCGTTGCGCCAAAGCGTCAAGTGTCGCACCTCCCCGTGCTCGGGGCGGCCCCTTGGAGCTAACTAGCGGGGTTTGGAAGGGCTGCGAGGCCGCCCAGGAGAACGGGTCCAAACCGCGTTCCGATCGGACGAGAATTGAGGGCGGGACACAGTTCCGCGGTTCACTTTCCGCCCGGGCAAAGGGCCTATAACTTGCGGCGGGAGGGCTTAAGAGTGGGCCCCCGCGAGTCAGGTGGAGAGCCGGGTGTGGAGAGGAGTAGCAGAGGTTCCCAGTCAGAGTGGGAGTGGAGGTTCCTGGGCAGAGTGGGACTGGAAGTGCCCTGGCTGAGTGGAGTGAATGTGCCCTGGCTGAGTGGAGTGAATGTGGCCAGGCTGAGTGGAGTGGAGGTGCCCAGGCCGAGTGGAGTGCAGGTTCCCAGGCAGAGTGGGACTGGAAGTGCCCAGGCTGAGTGGAGTGAATGTGCCCAGGCTGAGTGGAGTGGAGGTGCCCAGGCTGAGTGGAGTTGGGGTTCCCTGGCAGAGTGGGACTGGAAGTGCCAAGGCTGAGTGGAGTGAATGTGCCCAGGCTGACTGGAGTGGAGGTGCCCAGGCTGAGTGGAGTGCAGGTTCCCAGGCAGAGTGGGATTGGAAGTGCCCAGGCTGAGTGGAGTGAATGTACACAGGCTGAGTGGAGTGGAGGTTCCCAGGCTGAGTGGAGTGCAGGTTCCCAGGCAGAGTGGGATTGGAAGTGCCCAGGCTGAGTGGAGTGAATACCC
The DNA here is from genome assembly GCF_963514075.1 of Conger conger. Classification (NCBI taxonomy): domain Eukaryota; kingdom Metazoa; phylum Chordata; class Actinopteri; order Anguilliformes; family Congridae; genus Conger; species Conger conger. The sequence goes on from NW_026890365.1 coordinate 55,401, forward strand.
AGGCAGAGTGGAGTGGAGGTGCCCAGGCTGAGTGGAGTGCAGGCACCCAGGCAGAGTGGGATTGGAAGTGCCCAGGCTGAGTGGAGTGAATGTGCCCAGGCTGAGTGGAGTGGAGGTGCCCAGGCCGAGTGGAGTGCAGGTTCCCAGGCAGAGTGGGACTGGAAGTGCCCAGGCGGAGTGGAGTGAATGTGCCCAGGCTGAATGGGAGTCAATGTGCCGAGACAGAGTGGAGTGAATGTGCCCAGCCGCCGGAGCCCGAAACGTGCGTTTCCCCATTGCCTTGAATGGGCGCGGAGAGAGGGGGGCGCTTTTTGGCTCGTGGCGCGGGAACCGTTGCGCCAAAGCGTCAAGTGTCACCACTCCCCGTGCTCGGGGCGGCCCCTTGGAGCTAACTGGCTGGGTCTGGAGGGGCTGCGAGGCCGCCCAGGAGAACGGGTCCAAACCGCGTTCCGATCGGACGAGAATTGAGGGCGGGACACAGTTCCGCGGTTCACTTTCCGCCCGGGCAAAGGGCCTATTACTTGCGGCGGGAGGGCTTAAGAGTGGGCCCCCGTGAGTCGGGTGGAGAGCCGGGTGTAGAGAGGAGTAGCGGAGGTTCCCAGTCAGAGTGGGAGTGGAGGTTCCTGGGCAGAGTGGGACTGGAAGTGCCCAGGCTGAGTGGAGTGAATGTGCCCAGGCTGAGTGGAGTGGAGGTGCCCAAGCCGAGTGGAGTGCAGGTTCCCAGGCAGAGTGGGACTGGAAGTGCCCAGGCGGAGTGAAGTGAATGTGCCCAGGCTGAATGGGAGTCAATGTGCCTAGACAGACTGGAGTGAATGTGCCCAGGCTGAGTGGAGTGGAGGTGCCCAGGCTGAGTGGAGTTGGGGTTCCCAGGCAGAGAGGGACTGGAAGTGCCCTGGCTGAGTGGAGTGAATGTGCCCAGGCTGCGTGGAGTGAATGTGGCCAGGCTGAGTGGAGTGGAGGTGCCCAGGCTGAGTGGAGTGCAGGCACCCAGGCAGAGTGGGATTGGAAGTGCCCAGGCTGAGTGGAGTGAATGTGCCCAGGCTGAGTGGAGTGGAGGTGCCCAGGCTGAGTGGAGTTGGGGTTCCCTGGCAGAGTGGGACTGGAAGTGCCAAGGCTGAGTGGAGTGAATTTGCCCAGGCTGAGTGGAGTGGAGGTGCCCAGGCCGAGTGGAGTGCAGGTTCCCAGGCAGAGTGGGACTGAAAGTGCCCAGGCTGAGTGGAGTTAATGTGCCTAGGCTGAATGGAGTGGAGGTGCCCAGGCTGAGTGGAGTGGAGGTTCCCTGGCAGAGTGGGATTGGAAGTGCCCAGGCTGAGTGCAGTGAATGTGCCCAGGCTGAGTGGAGTGGAGGTGCCCAGGCTGAGTGGAGTTGGGGTTCCCTGGCAGAGTGGGACTGGAAGTGCCAAGGCTGAGTGGAGTGAATGTACCCAGGCTGAGTGGAGTGGAGGTGCCCAGGCTAAGTGGAGTGCAGGTTCCCAGCAGAGTGGGACTGGAAGTGCCCAGGCTGAGTGGAGTGAATGTGCCCAGGCTGAGTGGAGTGAATGTGCCCAGGCTGAGTGGAGTGAATGTGCCCAGGCTGAGTGGAGTGGAGGTGCCCAGGCTGAGTGGAGTGCAGGTTCCCAGGCAGAGTGGGATTGGAAGTGCCCAGGCTGAGTGGAGTGAATGTGCCCAGGCTGAGTGGATTGGAGGTGCCCAGGCCGAGTGGAGTGCAGGTTCCCAGGCAGAGTGGGACTGGAAGTGCCCAGGCGGAGTGGAGTGAATGTGCCCAGGCTGAATGGGAGTCAATGTGCCTAGACAGAGTGGAGTGAATGTGCCCAGGCTGAGTGGAGTGGAGGTGCCCAGGCTGAGTGGAGTTGGGGTTCCCAGGCAGAGAGGGACTGGAAGTGCCCTGGCTGAGTGGAGTGAATGTGCCCAGGCTGAGTGGAGTGGAGGTGCCCAGGCTGAGTGGAGTGCAGGTTCCCAGCAGAGTGGGACTGGAAGTGCCCAGGCTGAGTGGAGTGAATGTGCCCAGGCTGAGTGGAGTGAATGTGCCCAGGCAGAGTGTAGTGAATGTGCCCAGGCTGAGTGGAGTGGAGGTGCCCAGGCAGAGTGGAGTGCAGGTTCCCAGGCAGAGTGGGATTGGAAGTGCCCAGGCTGAGTGGAGTGAATGTGCCCAGGCTGAGTGGAGTGGAGGTGCCCAGGCCGAGTGGAGTGCAGGTTCCCAGGCAGAGTGGGACTGGAAGTGCCCAGGCGGAGTGGAGTGAATGTGCCCAGGCTGAATGGGAGTCAATGTGCCTAGACAGAGTGGAGTGAATGTGCCCAGGCTGAGTGGAGTGGAGGTGCCCAGGCTGAGTGGAGTTGGGGTTCCCAGGCAGAGAGGGACTGGAAGTGCCCAGGCTGAGTGGAGTGAATGTACCCAGGCTGAGTGGAGTGGAGGGGCCCAGGCTGAGTGGAGTGCAGGTTCCCAGGCAGAGTGGGATTGGAAGTGCCCAGGCTGAGTGGAGTGAATGTGCCCAGGCTGAGTGGAGTGGAGGTGCCCAGGCCGAGTGGAGTGGAGGTGCCCAGGCTGAGTGGAGTGGAGTTACCCAGGCCGAGTGGAGTGCAGGTTCCCAGGCAGAGTGGGACTGGAAGTGCCCAGGCTGAGTGGAGTGGAGGTGCCCAGGCTGAGTGGAGTGCAGGTTCCCAGGCAGAGTGGCATTGGAAGTGCCCAGGCTGAGTGGAGTGAATGTACCCAGGCTGAGTGGAGTGAATGTGGCCAGGCTGAGTGGAGTGGAGGTGCCCAGGCTGAGTGGAGTTGGTGTTCCCTGGCAGAGTGGGACTGGAAGTGCCAAGGCTGAGTGGAGTGAATGTGCCCAGGCTGAGTGGAGTGGAGGTGCCCAGGCTGAGTGGAGTGCAGGTTCCCAGGCAGAGTGGGACTGGAAGTGCCCAGGCTGAGTGGAGTGAATGTGCCCTGGCTGAGTGGAGTGGAGGTGCCCAGGCCGAGTGGAGTTGGGGTTCCCTGGCAGAGTGGGACTGGAAGTGCCAAGGCTGAGTGGAGTGAATGTGCCCAGGCTGAGTGGAGTGGAGGTGCCCAGGCCGAGTGGAGTGCAGGTTCCCAGGCAGAGTGGGACTGGAAGTGCCCAGGCGGGGTGGAGTGAATGTGCCCAGGCTGAATGGGAGTCAATGTGCCTAGACAGAGTGGAGTGAATGTGCCCAGCCGCCGGAGCCCGAAACGTGCGTTTCCCCATTGCCTTGAATGGGCGCGGAGAGAGGGGGGCGCTTTTTGGCTCGTGGCGCGGGCACCGTTGCGCCAAAGCGTCAAGTGTCACCCCTCCCCGTGCTCGGGGCGGCCCCTTGGAGCTAACTGGCTGGGTCTGGAGGGGCTGCGAGGCCGCCAAGGAGAACGGGTCCAAACCGCGTTCCGATCGGACGAGAATTGAGGGCGGGACACAGTTCCGCGGTTCACTTTCCGCCCCGGCAAAGGGCCTATTACTTGCGGCGGGAGGGCATAAGAGTGGGCCCCCGTGAGTCGGGTGGAGAGCCGGGTGTGGAGAGGAGTAGCGGAGGTTCCCAGTCAGAGTGGGAGTGGAGGTTCCTGGGCAGAGTGGGACTGGAAGTGCCCAGGCTGAGTGGAGTGAATGTGCCCTGGCTGAGTGGAGTGAATGTGGCCAGGCTGAGTGGAGTGGAGCTGCCCAGGCTGAGTGGAGTGCAGGCACCCAGGCAGAGTGGGATTGGAAGTACCCAGGCTGAGTGGAGTGAATGTGCCCGGGCTGAGTGGAGTGGAGGTGCCCAGGCTGAGTGGAGTTGGGGTTCCCTGGCAGAGTGGGACTGGAAGTGCCAAGGCTGAGTGGAGTGAATGTGCCCAGGCTGAGTGGAGTGGAGGTGCCCAGGCCGAGTGGAGTGCAGGTTCCCAGGCAGAGTGGGACTGGAAGTGCCCAGGCGGAGTGGAGTGAATGTGCCCAGGCTGAATGGGAGTCAATGTGCCTAGACAGAGTGGAGTGAATGTGCCCGGCCGCCGGAGCCCGAAACGTGCGTTTCCCCATTGCCTTGAATGGGCGCGGAGAGAGGGGGGCGCTTTTTGGCTCGTGGCGCGGGCACCGTTGCGCCAAAGCGTCAAGTGTCACGCCTCCCCGTGCTCGGGGCGGCCCCTTGGAGCTAACTGGCTGGGTCTGGAGGGGCTGCGAGGCCGCCCAGGAGAACGGGTCCAAACCGCGTTCCGATCGGACGAGAATTGAGGGCGGGACACAGTTCCGCGGTTCACTTTCCGCCCGGGCAAAGGGCCTATTACTTGCGGCGGGAGGGCTTAAGAGTGGGCCCCCGTGAGTCGGGTGGAGAGCCGGGTGTGGAGAGGAGTAGCGGAGGTTCCCAGTCAGAGTGGGACTGGAAGTGCCCAGGCTGAGTGGAGTGAATGTGCCCAGGCTGAATGGAGTGGAGGTGCCCAGGCTGAGTGGAGTGCAAGTTCCCAGGCAGAGTGGGATTGGAAGTGCCCAGGCTGAGTGGAGTGAATGTGCCCAGGCTGAGTGGAGTGGAGGTGCCCAGGCTGAGTGGAGTTGGTGTTCCCTGGCAGAGTGGGACTGGAAGTGCCAAGGCTGAGTGGAGTGAATGTGCCCAGGCTGAGTGGAGTGGAGGTGCCCAGGCTGAGTGGAGTGCAGGTTCCCAGGCAGAGTGGGACTGGAAGTGCCCAGGCTGAGTGGAGTGAATGTGCCCTGGCTGAGTGGAGTGGAGGTGCCCAGGCCGAGTGGAGTTGGGGTTCCCTGGCAGAGTGGGACTGGAAGTGCCAAGGCTGAGTGGAGTGAATGTGCCCAGGCTGAGTGGAGTGGAGGTGCCCAGGCCGAGTGGAGTGCAGGTTCCCAGGCAGAGTGGGACTGGAAGTGCCCAGGCGGGGTGGAGTGAATGTGCCCAGGCTGAATGGGAGTCAATGTGCCTAGACAGAGTGGAGTGAATGTGCCCAGCCGCCGGAGCCCGAAACGTGCGTTTCCCCATTGCCTTGAATGGGCGCGGAGAGAGGGGGGCGCTTTTTGGCTCGTGGCGCGGGCACCGTTGCGCCAAAGCGTCAAGTGTCACCCCTCCCCGTGCTCGGGGCGGCCCCTTGGAGCTAACTGGCTGGGTCTGGAGGGGCTGCGAGGCCGCCAAGGAGAACGGGTCCAAACCGCGTTCCGATCGGACGAGAATTGAGGGCGGGACACAGTTCCGCGGTTCACTTTCCGCCCCGGCAAAGGGCCTATTACTTGCGGCGGGAGGGCATAAGAGTGGGCCCCCGTGAGTCGGGTGGAGAGCCGGGTGTGGAGAGGAGTAGCGGAGGTTCCCAGTCAGAGTGGGAGTGGAGGTTCCTGGGCAGAGTGGGACTGGAAGTGCCCAGGCTGAGTGGAGTGAATGTGCCCTGGCTGAGTGGAGTGAATGTGGCCAGGCTGAGTGGAGTGGAGCTGCCCAGGCTGAGTGGAGTGCAGGCACCCAGGCAGAGTGGGATTGGAAGTACCCAGGCTGAGTGGAGTGAATGTGCCCGGGCTGAGTGGAGTGGAGGTGCCCAGGCTGAGTGGAGTTGGGGTTCCCTGGCAGAGTGGGACTGGAAGTGCCAAGGCTGAGTGGAGTGAATGTGCCCAGGCTGAGTGGAGTGGAGGTGCCCAGGCCGAGTGGAGTGCAGGTTCCCAGGCAGAGTGGGACTGGAAGTGCCCAGGCGGAGTGGAGTGAATGTGCCCAGGCTGAATGGGAGTCAATGTGCCTAGACAGAGTGGAGTGAATGTGCCCGGCCGCCGGAGCCCGAAACGTGCGTTTCCCCATTGCCTTGAATGGGCGCGGAGAGAGGGGGGCGCTTTTTGGCTCGTGGCGCGGGCACCGTTGCGCCAAAGCGTCAAGTGTCACGCCTCCCCGTGCTCGGGGCGGCCCCTTGGAGCTAACTGGCTGGGTCTGGAGGGGCTGCGAGGCCGCCCAGGAGAACGGGTCCAAACCGCGTTCCGATCGGACGAGAATTGAGGGCGGGACACAGTTCCGCGGTTCACTTTCCGCCCGGGCAAAGGGCCTATTACTTGCGGCGGGAGGGCTTAAGAGTGGGCCCCCGTGAGTCGGGTGGAGAGCCGGGTGTGGAGAGGAGTAGCGGAGGTTCCCAGTCAGAGTGGGACTGGAAGTGCCCAGGCTGAGTGGAGTGAATGTGCCCAGGCTGAATGGAGTGGAGGTGCCCAGGCTGAGTGGAGTGCAAGTTCCCAGGCAGAGTGGGATTGGAAGTGCCCAGGCTGAGTGGAGTGAATGTGCCCAGGCTGAGTGGAGTGGAGGTGCCCAGGCCGAGTGGAGTGCAGGTTCCCAGGCAGAGTGGGACTGGAAGTGCCCAGGCGGAGTGGAGTGAATGTGCCCAGGCTGAATGGGAGTCAATGTGCCTAGACAGAGTGGAGTGAATGTGCCCGGCCGCCGGAGCCCGAAACGTGCGTTTCCCCATTGCCTTGAATGGGCGCGGAGAGAGGGGGGCGCTTTTTGGCTCGTGGCGCGGGCACCGTTGCGCCAAAGCGTCAAGTGTCACCCCTCCCCGTGCTCGGGGCGGCCCCTTGGAGCTAACTGGCTGGGTCTGGAGGGCCTGCGAGGCCGCCCAGGAGAACGATTCCAAACCGCGTTCCGATCGGACGAGAATTGAGGGCGGGACACAGTTCCGCGGTTCACTTTCCGCCCGGGCAAAGGGCCTATAAATTGCGGCGGGAGGGCTTAAGAGTGGGCCCCCGCGAGTCGGGTGGAGAGCCGGGTGTGGAGAGGAGTAGCGGAGGTTCCCAGTCAGAGTGGGAGTGGAGGTTCCTGGGCAGAGTGGGACTGGAAGTGCCCAGGCTGAGTGGAGTGAATGTGCCCTGGCTGAGTGGAGTGAATGTGCCCAGGCTGAGTGGAGTGAATGTGCCCAGGCTGAGTGGAGTGAATGTGCCCAGGCTGAGTGGAGAGAATGTGCCCAGGCTGAGTGGATTGGAGGTGCCCAGGCTAAGTGGAGTGCAGGTTCCCAGGCAGAGTGGGACTGGAAGTGCCCAGGCTGAGTGGAGTGAATGTGCCCAGGCTGAGTGGAGTGAATGATCCCAGGCTGAATGGGAGTCAATGTGCCTAGACAGAGTGGAGTGAATGTGCCCAGGCTGAGTGGAGTGGAGGTGCCCAGGCTGAGTGGAGTTGGGGTTCCCAGGCAGAGAGGGACTGGAAGTGCCCTGGCTGAGTGGAGTGAATGTGCCCAGGCTGCGTGGAGTGGAGGTTCCCAGGCTGAGTGGAGTGCAGGTTCCCAGCAGAGTGGGACTGGAAGTGCCCAGGCTGAGTGGAGTGAATGTGCCCAGGCAGAGTGGAGTGAATGTGCCTAGGCAGAGTGGAGTGAATGTGCCCAGGCTGAGTGGAGTGGAGGTGCCCAGGCTGAGTGGAGTGCAGGTTCCCAGGTAGAGTGGGACTGGAAGTGCCCAGGCTGAGTGGAGTGAATGAGCCCAGGCTGAATGGAGTGGAGGTGCCCAGGCTGAGAGGAGTGCAGGTTCCCAGGCAGAGTGGGATTGGAAGTGCCCAGGCTGAGTGGAGTGAATGTGCCTAGGCTGAGTGGAGTGGAGGTGCCCAGGCTGAATGGAGTTGGGGTTCCCTGGCAGAGTGGGACTGGAAGTGCCAACGGTGAGTGGAGTGAATGTGCCCAGGCTGAATGGAGTGGAGGTGCCCAGGCTGAGTGGAGTGGAGGTTCCCTGGCAGAGTGGGATTGGAAGTGCCCAGGCTGAGTGCAGTGAATGTGCCCAGGCTGAGTGGAGTGGAGGTGCCCAGGCTGAGTGGAGTTGGGGTTCCCTGGCAGAGTGGGACTGGAAGTGCCAAGGCTGAGTGGAGTGAATGTACCCAGGCTGAGTGGAGTGGAGGTGCCCAGGCTAAGTGGAGTGCAGGTTCCCAGCAGAGTGGGACTGGAAGTGCCCAGGCTGAGTGGAGTGAATGTGCCCAGGCTGAGTGGAGTGGAGGTGCCCAGGCTGAGTGGAGTTGGGGTTCCCAGGCAGAGAGGGACTGGAAGTGCCCTGGCTGAGTGGAGTGAATGTGCCCAGGCTGCGTGGAGTGGAGGTTCCCAGGCTGAGTGGAGTGCAGGTTCCCAGCAGAGTGGGACTGGAAGTGCCCAGGCTGAGTGGAGTGAATGTGCCCTGGCTGAGTGGAGTGAATGTGCCCTGGCTGAGTGGAGTTGGGGTTCCCTGGCAGAGTGGGATTGGAAGTGCCCAGGCTGAGTGCAGTGAATGTGCCCAGGCTGAGTGGAGTGGAGGTGCCCAGGCTGAGTGGAGTTGGGGTTCCCTGGCAGAGTGGGACTGGAAGTGCCCAGGCTGAGTGGAGTGGAGGTGCCCAGGCTGAGTGGAGTGCAGGTTCCCAGGCAGAGTGGGACTGGAAGTGCCCAGGCTGAGTGGAGTGAATGTGCCCTGGCTGAGTGGAGTGGAGGTGCCCAGGCCGAGTGGAGTTGGGGTTCCCTGGCAGAGTGGGACTGGAAGTGCCAAGGCTGAGTGGAGTGAATGTGCCCAGGCTGAGTGGAGTGGAGGTGCCCAGGCCGAGTGGAGTGCAGGTTCCCAGGCAGAGTGGGACTGGAAGTGCCCAGGCGGGGTGGAGTGAATGTGCCCAGGCTGAATGGGAGTCAATGTGCCTAGACAGAGTGGAGTGAATGTGCCCAGCCGCCGGAGCCCGAAACGTGCGTTTCCCCATTGCCTTGAATGGGCGCGGAGAGAGGGGGGCGCTTTTTGGCTCGTGGCGCGGGCACCGTTGCGCCAAAGCGTCAAGTGTCACCCCTCCCCGTGCTCGGGGCGGCCCCTTGGAGCTAACTGGCTGGGTCTGGAGGGGCTGCGAGGCCGCCAAGGAGAACGGGTCCAAACCGCGTTCCGATCGGACGAGAATTGAGGGCGGGACACAGTTCCGCGGTTCACTTTCCGCCCGGGCAAAGGGCCTATTACTTGCGGCGGGAGGGCATAAGAGTGGGCCCCCGTGAGTCGGGTGGAGAGCCGGGTGTGGAGAGGAGTAGCGGAGGTTCCCAGTCAGAGTGGGAGTGGAGGTTCCTGGGCAGAGTGGGACTGGAAGTGCCCAGGCTGAGTGGAGTGAATGTGCCCTGGCTGAGTGGAGTGAATGTGGCCAGGCTGAGTGGAGTGGAGCTGCCCAGGCTGAGTGGAGTGCAGGCACCCAGGCAGAGTGGGATTGGAAGTACCCAGGCTGAGTGGAGTGAATGTGCCCGGGCTGAGTGGAGTGGAGGTGCCCAGGCTGAGTGGAGTTGGGGTTCCCTGGCAGAGTGGGACTGGAAGTGCCAAGGCTGAGTGGAGTGAATGTGCCCAGGCTGAGTGGAGTGGAGGTGCCCAGGCCGAGTGGAGTGCAGGTTCCCAGGCAGAGTGGGACTGGAAGTGCCCAGGCGGAGTGGAGTGAATGTGCCCAGGCTGAATGGGAGTCAATGTGCCTAGACAGAGTGGAGTGAATGTGCCCGGCCGCCGGAGCCCGAAACGTGCGTTTCCCCATTGCCTTGAATGGGCGCGGAGAGAGGGGGGCGCTTTTTGGCTCGTGGCGCGGGCACCGTTGCGCCAAAGCGTCAAGTGTCACGCCTCCCCGTGCTCGGGGCGGCCCCTTGGAGCTAACTGGCTGGGTCTGGAGGGGCTGCGAGGCCGCCCAGGAGAACGGGTCCAAACCGCGTTCCGATCGGACGAGAATTGAGGGCGGGACACAGTTCCGCGGTTCACTTTCCGCCCGGGCAAAGGGCCTATTACTTGCGGCGGGAGGGCTTAAGAGTGGGCCCCCGTGAGTCGGGTGGAGAGCCGGGTGTGGAGAGGAGTAGCGGAGGTTCCCAGTCAGAGTGGGACTGGAAGTGCCCAGGCTGAGTGGAGTGAATGTGCCCAGGCTGAATGGAGTGGAGGTGCCCAGGCTGAGTGGAGTGCAAGTTCCCAGGCAGAGTGGGATTGGAAGTGCCCAGGCTGAGTGGAGTGAATGTGCCCAGGCTGAGTGGAGTGGAGGTGCCCAGGCCGAGTGGAGTGCAGGTTCCCAGGCAGAGTGGGACTGGAAGTGCCCAGGCGGAGTGGAGTGAATGTGCCCAGGCTGAATGGGAGTCAATGTGCCTAGACAGAGTGGAGTGAATGTGCCCGGCTGCCGGAGCCCGAAACGTGCGTTTCCCCATTGCCTTGAATGGGCGCGGAGAGAGGGGGGCGCTTTTTGGCTCGTGGCGCGGGCACCGTTGCGCCAAAGCGTCAAGTGTCACACCTCCCCGTGCTCGGGGCGGCCCCTTGGAGCTAACTGGCTGGGTCTAGAGGGGCTGCGAGGCCGCCCAGGAGAACGGGTCCAAACCGCGTTCCGATCGGACGAGAATTGAGGGCGGGACACAGTTCCGCGGTTCACTTTCCGCCCCGGCAAAGGGCCTATAACTTGCGGCGGGAGGGCTTAAGAGTGGGCCCCCGCGAGTCGGGTGGAGAGCCGGGTGTGGAGAGGAGTAGCGGAGGTTCCCAGTCAGAGTGGGAGTGGAGGTTCCTGGGCAGAGTGGGACTGGAAGTGCCCAGGCTGAGTGGAGTGAATGTGCCCTGGCTGAGTGGAGTGAATGTGCCCAGGCTGAGTGGAGTGAATGTGCCCAGGCTGAGTGGAGTGAATGTGCCCAGGCTGAGTGGAGAGAATGTGCCCAGGCTGAGTGGATTGGAGGTGCCCAGGCTAAGTGGAGTGCAGGTTCCCAGGCAGAGTGGGACTGGAAGTGCCCAGGCTGAGTGGAGTGAATGTGCCCAGGCTGAGTGGAGTGAATGATTCCAGGCTGAATGGGAGTCAATGTGCCTAGACAGAGTGGAGTGAATGTGCCCAGGCTGAGTGGAGTGGAGGTGCCCAGGCTGAGTGGAGTTGGGGTTCCCAGGCAGAGAGGGACTGGAAGTGCCCTGGCTGAGTGGAGTGAATGTGCCCAGGCTGCGTGGAGTGGAGGTTCCCAGGCTGAGTGGAGTGCAGGTTCCCAGCAGAGTGGGACTGGAAGTGCCCAGGCTGAGTGGAGTGAATGTGCCCAGGCAGAGTGGAGTGAATGTGCCTAGGCAGAGTGGAGTGAATGTGCCCAGGCTGAGTGGAGTGGAGGTGCCCAGGCTGAGTGGAGTGCAGGTTCCCAGGTAGAGTGGGACTGGAAGTGCCCAGGCTGAGTGGAGTGAATGAGCCCAGGCTGAATGGAGTGGAGGTGCCCAGGCTGAGTGGAGTGCAGGTTCCCAGGCAGAGTGGGATTGGAAGTGCCCAGGCTGAGTGGAGTGAATGTGCCTAGGCTGAGTGGAGTGGAGGTGCCCAGGCTGAATGGAGTTGGGGTTCCCTGGCAGAGTGGGACTGGAAGTGCCAACGGTGAGTGGAGTGAATGTGCCCAGGCTGAATGGAGTGGAGGTGCCCAGGCTGAGTGGAGTGGAGGTTCCCTGGCAGAGTGGGATTGGAAGTGCCCAGGCTGAGTGCAGTGAATGTGCCCAGGCTGAGTGGAGTGGAGGTGCCCAGGCTGAGTGGAGTTGGGGTTCCCTGGCAGAGTGGGACTGGAAGTGCCAAGGCTGAGTGGAGTGAATGTACCCAGGCTGAGTGGAGTGGAGGTGCCCAGGCTAAGTGGAGTGCAGGTTCCCAGCAGAGTGGGACTGGAAGTGCCCAGGCTGAGTGGAGTGAATGTGCCCAGGCTGAGTGGAGTGGAGGTGCCCAGGCTGAGTGGAGTTGGGGTTCCCAGGCAGAGAGGGACTGGAAGTGCCCTGGCTGAGTGGAGTGAATGTGCCCAGGCTGCGTGGAGTGGAGGTTCCCAGGCTGAGTGGAGTGCAGGTTCCCAGCAGAGTGGGACTGGAAGTGCCTAGGCTGAGTGGAGTGAATGTGCCCTGGCTGAGTGGAGTGAATGTGCCCTGGCTGAGTGGAGTTGGGGTTCCCTGGCAGAGTGGGATTGGAAGTGCCCAGGCTGAGTGCAGTGAATGTGCCCAGGCTGAGTGGAGTGGAGGTGCCCAGGCTGAGTGGAGTTGGGGTTCCCTGGCAGAGTGGGACTGGAAGTGCCCAGGCTGAGTGGAGTGAATGTGCCCTGGCTGAGTGGAGTGAATGTGACCTGGCTGAGTGGAGTGAATGTGGCCAGGCTGAGTGGAGTGGAGGTGCCCAGGCCGAGTGGAGTGCAGGTTCCCAGGCAGTGTGGGACTGGAAGTGCCCAGGCTGAGTGGAGTGAATGTGCCCAGGCTGAGTGGAGTGGAGGTGCCCAGGCTGAGTGGAGTTGGGGTTCCCTGGCAGAGTGGGACTGGAAGTGCCAAGGCTGAGTGGAGTGAATGTGCCCAGGCTGAGTGGAGTGGAGGTGCCCAGGCTGAGTGGAGTGGAGGTTCCCAGCAGAGTGGGACTGGAAGTGCCCAGGCTGAGTGGAGTGAATGTGCCCTGGCTGAGTGGAGTGAATGTGCCCTGGCTGAGTGGAGTTGGGGTTCCCTGGCAGAGTGGGATTGGAAGTGCCCAGGCTGAGTGCAGTGAATGTGCCCAGGCTGAGTGGAGTGGAGGTGCCCAGGCTGAGTGGAGTTGGGGTTCCCTGGCAGAGTGGGACTGGAAGTGCCCAGGCTGAGTGGAGTGAATGTGCCCTGGCTGAGTGGAGTGAATGTGACCTGGCTGAGTGGAGTGAATGTGGCCAGGCTGAGTGGAGTGGAGGTGCCCAGGCCGAGTGGAGTGCAGGTTCCCAGGCAGTGTGGGACTGGAAGTGCCCAGGCTGAGTGGAGTGAATGTGCCCAGGCTGAGTGGAGTGGAGGTGCCCAGGCTGAGTGGAGTTGGGGTTCCCTGGCAGAGTGGGACTGGAAGTGCCAAGGCTGAGTGGAGTGAATGTGCCCAGGCTGAGTGGAGTGGAGGTGCCCAGGCTGAGTGGAGTGCAGGTTCCCAGGCAGAGTGGGATTGGAAGTGCCCAGGCTGAGTGGAGTGAATGTACCCAGGCTGAGTGGAGTGGAGGTTCCCAGGCTGAGTGGAGTGCAGGTTCCCAGGCAGAGTGGGATTGGAAGTGCCCAGGCTGAGTGGAGTGAATACCCAGGCTGAGTGGAGTGGAGGTGCCCAGGCTGAGTGGAGTTGGGGTTCCCTGGCAGAGTGGGACTGGAAGTGCCAAGGCTGAGTGGAGTGAATGTGCCCAGGCTGAGTGGAGTGGAGGTGCCCAGGCCGAGTGGAGTGCAGGTTCCCAGGCAGAGTGGGACTGGAAGTGCCCAGGCGGAGTGGAGTGAATGTGCCCAGGCTGAATGGGAGTCAATGTGCCGAGACAGAGTGGAGTGAATGTGCCCAGCCGCCGGAGCCCGAAACGTGCGTTTCCCCATTGCCTTGAATGGGCGCGGAGAGAGGGGGGCGCTTTTTGGCTCGTGGCGCGGGAACCGTTGCGCCAAAGCGTCAAGTGTCACCCCTCCCCGTGCTCGGGGCGGCCCCTTGGAGCTAACTGGCTGGGTCTGGAGGGGCTGCGAGGCCGCCCAGGAGAACGGGTCCAAACCGCGTTCCGATCGGACGAGAATTGAGGGCGGGACACAGTTCCGCGGTTCACTTTCCGCCCGGGCAAAAGGCCTATTACTTGCGGCGGGAGGGCTTAAGAGTGGGCCCCCGTGAGTCGGGTGGAGAGCCGGGTGTGGAGAGGAGTAGCGGAGGTTCCCAGTCAGAGTGGGAGTGGAGGTTCCTGGGCAGAGTGGGACTGGAAGTGCCCAGGCTGAGTGGAGTGAATGTGCCCAGGCTGAGTGGAGTGGAGGTGCCCAAGCCGAGTGGAGTGCAGGTTCCCAGGCAGAGTGGGACTGGAAGTGCCCAGGCGGAGTGGAGTGAATGTGCCCAGGCTGAATGGGAGTCAATGTGCCTAGACAGAGTGGAGTGAATGTGCCCAGGCTGAGTGGAGTGGAGGTGCCCAGGCTGAGTGGAGTTGGGGTTCCCAGGCAGAGAGGGACTGGAAGTGCCCTGGCTGAGTGGAGTGAATGTGCCCAGGCTGCGTGGAGTGAATGTGGCCAGGCTGAGTGGAGTGGAGGTGCCCAGGCTGAGTGGAGTGCAGGCACCCAGGCAGAGTGGGATTGGAAGTGCCCAGGCTGAGTGGAGTGAATGTGCCCAGGCTGAGTGGAGTGGAGGTGCCCAGGCTGAGTGGAGTTGGGGTTCCCTGGCAGAGTGGGACTGGAAGTGCCAAGGCTGAGTGGAGTGAATGTGCCCAGGCTGAGTGGAGTGGAGGTGCCCAGGCCGAGTGGAGTGCAGGTTCCCAGGCAGAGTGGGACTGAAAGTGCCCAGGCTGAGTGGAGTTAATGTGCCCAGGCTGAATGGAGTGGAGGTGCCCAGGCTGAGTGGAGTGGAGGTTCCCTGGCAGAGTGGGATTGGAAGTGCCCAGGCTGAGTGCAGTGAATGTGCCCAGGCTGAGTGGAGTGGAGGTGCCCAGGCTGAGTGGAGTTGGGGTTCCCTGGCAGAGTGGGACTGGAAGTGCCAAGGCTGAGTGGAGTGAATGTACCCAGGCTGAGTGGAGTGGAGGTGCCCAGGCTAAGTGGAGTGCAGGTTCCCAGCAGAGTGGGACTGGAAGTGCCCAGGCTGAGTGGAGTGAATGTGCCCAGGCTGAGTGGAGTGGAGGTGCCCAGGCTGAGTGGAGTTGGGGTTCCCAGGCAGAGAGGGACTGGAAGTGCCCTGGCTGAGTGGAGTGAATGTGCCCAGGCTGCGTGGAGTGGAGGTTCCCAGGCTGAGTGGAGTGCAGGTTCCCAGCAGAGTGGGACTGGAAGTGCCCAGGCTGAGTGGAGTGAATGTGCCCTGGCTGAGTGGAGTGAATGTGCCCTGGCTGAGTGGAGTTGGGGTTCCCTGGTAGAGTGGGATTGGAAGTGCCCAGGCTGAGTGCAGTGAATGTGCCCAGGCTGAGTGGAGTGGAGGTGCCCAGGCTGAGTGGAGTTGGGGTTCCCTGGCAGAGTGGGACTGGAAGTGCCCAGGCTGAGTGGAGTGAATGTGCCCTGGCTGAGTGGAGTGAATGTGACCTGGCTGAGTGGAGTGAATGTGGCCAGGCTGAGTGGAGTGGAGGTGCCCAGGCCGAGTGGAGTGCAGGTTCCCAGGCAGTGTGGGACTGGAAGTGCCCAGGCTGAGTGGAGTGAATGTGCCCAGGCTGAGTGGAGTGGAGGTGCCCAGGCTGAGTGGAGTTGGGGTTCCCTGGCAGAGTGGGACTGGAAGTGCCAAGGCTGAGTGGAGTGAATGTGCCCAGGCTGAGTGGAGTGGAGGTGCCCAGGCTGAGTGGAGTGCAGGTTCCCAGGCAGAGTGGGATTGGAAGTGCCCAGGCTGAGTGGAGTGAATGTACCCAGGCTGAGTGGAGTGGAGGTTCCCAGGCTGAGTGGAGTGCAGGTTCCCAGGCAGAGTGGGATTGGAAGTGCCCAGGCTGAGTGGAGTGAATACCCAGGCTGAGTGGAGTGGAGGTGCCCAGGCTGAGTGGAGTTGGGGTTCCCTGGCAGAGTGGGACTGGAAGTGCCAAGGCTGAGTGGAGTGAATGTGCCCAGGCTGAGTGGAGTGGAGGTGCCCAGGCCGAGTGGAGTGCAGGTTCCCAGGCAGAGTGGGACTGGAAGTGCCCAGGCGGAGTGGAGTGAATGTGCCCAGGCTGAATGGGAGTCAATGTGCCGAGACAGAGTGGAGTGAATGTGCCCAGCCGCCGGAGCCCGAAACGTGCGTTTCCCCATTGCCTTGAATGGGCGCGGAGAGAGGGGGGCGCTTTTTGGCTCGTGGCGCGGGAACCGTTGCGCCAAAGCGTCAAGTGTCACCCCTCCCCGTGCTCGGGGCGGCCCCTTGGAGCTAACTGGCTGGGTCTGGAGGGGCTGCGAGGCCGCCCAGGAGAACGGGTCCAAACCGCGTTCCGATCGGACGAGAATTGAGGGCGGGACACAGTTCCGCGGTTCACTTTCCGCCCGGGCAAAAGGCCTATTACTTGCGGCGGGAGGGCTTAAGAGTGGGCCCCCGTGAGTCGGGTGGAGAGCCGGGTGTGGAGAGGAGTAGCGGAGGTTCCCAGTCAGAGTGGGAGTGGAGGTTCCTGGGCAGAGTGGGACTGGAAGTGCCCAGGCTGAGTGGAGTGAATGTGCCCAGGCTGAGTGGAGTGGAGGTGCCCAAGCCGAGTGGAGTGCAGGTTCCCAGGCAGAGTGGGACTGGAAGTGCCCAGGCGGAGTGGAGTGAATGTGCCCAGGCTGAATGGGAGTCAATGTGCCTAGACAGAGTGGAGTGAATGTGCCCAGGCTGAGTGGAGTGGAGGTGCCCAGGCTGAGTGGAGTTGGGGTTCCCAGGCAGAGAGGGACTGGAAGTGCCCTGGCTGAGTGGAGTGAATGTGCCCAGGCTGCGTGGAGTGAATGTGGCCAGGCTGAGTGGAGTGGAGGTGCCCAGGCTGAGTGGAGTGCAAGCACCCAGGCAGAGTGGGATAGGAAGTGCCCAGGCTGAGTGGAGTGAATGTGCCCAGGCTGAGTGGAGTGGAGGTGCCCAGGCTGAGTGGAGTTGGGGTTCCCTGGCAGAGTGGGACTGGAAGTGCCAAGGCTGAGTGGAGTGAATGTGCCCAGGCTGAGTGGAGTGGAGGTGCCCAGGCCGAGTGGAGTGCAGGTTCCCAGGCAGAGTGGGACTGAAAGTGCCCAGGCTGAGTGGAGTTAATGTGCCCAGGCTGAATGGAGTGGAGGTGCCCAGGCTGAGTGGAGTGGAGGTTCCCTGGCAGAGTGGGATTGGAAGTGCCCAGGCTGAGTGCAGTGAATGTGCCCAGGCTGAGTGGAGTGGAGGTGCCCAGGCTGAGTGGAGTTGGGGTTCCCTGGCAGAGTGGGACTGGAAGTGCCAAGGCTGAGTGGAGTGAATGTACCCAGGCTGAGTGGAGTGGAGGTGCCCAGGCTAAGTGGAGTGCAGGTTCCCAGCAGAGTGGGACTGGAAGTGCCCAGGCTGAGTGGAGTGAATGTGCCCAGGCTGAGTGGAGTGAATGTGCCTAGACAGAGTGGAGTGAATGTGCCCAGGCTGAGTGGAGTGGAGGTGCCCAGGCTGAGTGGAGTTGGGGTTCCCAGGCAGAGAGGGACTGGAAGTGCCCAGGCTGAGTGGAGTGAATGTACCCAGGCTGAGTGGAGTGGAGGGGCCCAGGCTGAGTGGAGTTGGGGTTCCCAGTCAGAGTGGGAGTGGAGGTTCCTGGGCAGAGTGGGACTGGAAGTGCCCAGGCTGAGTGGAGTGAATGTGCCCAGGCTGAGTGGAGTTGGGGTTCCCAGTCAGAGTGGGAGTGGAGGTTCCTGGGCAGAGTGGGACTGGAAGTGCCCAGGCTGAGTGGAGTGAATGTGCCCTGGCTGAGTGGAGTGAATGTGGCCAGGCTGAGTGGAGTGGAGCTGCCCAGGCTGAGTGGAGTGCAGGCACCCAGGCAGAGTGGGATTGGAAGTACCCAGGCTGAGTGGAGTGAATGTGCCCGGGCTGAGTGGAGTGGAGGTGCCCAGGCTGAGTGGAGTTGGGGTTCCCTGGCAGAGTGGGACTGGAAGTGCCAAGGCTGAGTGGAGTGAATGTGCCCAGGCTGAGTGGAGTGGAGGTGCCCAGGCCGAGTGGAGTGCAGGTTCCCAGGCAGAGTGGGACTGGAAGTGCCCAGGCGGAGTGGAGTGAATGTGCCCAGGCTGAATGGGAGTCAATGTGCCTAGACAGAGTGGAGTGAATGTGCCCGGCCGCCGGAGCCCGAAACGTGCGTTTCCCCATTGCCTTGAATGGGCGCGGAGAGAGGGGGGCGCTTTTTGGCTCGTGGCGCGGGCACCGTTGCGCCAAAGCGTCAAGTGTCACGCCTCCCCGTGCTCGGGGCGGCCCCTTGGAGCTAACTGGCTGGGTCTGGAGGGGCTGCGAGGCCGCCCAGGAGAACGGGTCCAAACCGCGTTCCGATCGGACGAGAATTGAGGGCGGGACACAGTTCCGCGGTTCACTTTCCGCCCGGGCAAAGGGCCTATTACTTGCGGCGGGAGGGCTTAAGAGTGGGCCCCCGTGAGTCGGGTGGAGAGCCGGGTGTGGAGAGGAGTAGCGGAGGTTCCCAGTCAGAGTGGGACTGGAAGTGCCCAGGCTGAGTGGAGTGAATGTGCCCAGGCTGAATGGAGTGGAGGTGCCCAGGCTGAGTGGAGTGCAAGTTCCCAGGCAGAGTGGGATTGGAAGTGCCCAGGCTGAGTGGAGTGAATGTGCCCAGGCTGAGTGGAGTGGAGGTGCCCAGGCCGAGTGGAGTGCAGGTTCCCAGGCAGAGTGGGACTGGAAGTGCCCAGGCGGAGTGGAGTGAATGTGCCCAGGCTGAATGGGAGTCAATGTGCCTAGACAGAGTGGAGTGAATGTGCCCGGCCGCCGGAGCCCGAAACGTGCGTTTCCCCATTGCCTTGAATGGGCGCGGAGAGAGGGGGGCGCTTTTTGGCTCGTGGCGCGGGCACCGTTGCGCCAAAGCGTCAAGTGTCACACCTCCCCGTGCTCGGGGCGGCCCCTTGGAGCTAACTGGCTGGGTCTAGAGGGGCTGCGAGGCCGCCCAGGAGAACGGGTCCAAACCGCGTTCCGATCGGACGAGAATTGAGGGCGGGACACAGTTCCGCGGTTCACTTTCCGCCCCGGCAAAGGGCCTATAACTTGCGGCGGGAGGGCTTAAGAGTGGGCCCCCGCGAGTCGGGTGGAGAGCCGGGTGTGGAGAGGAGTAGCGGAGGTTCCCAGTCAGAGTGGGAGTGGAGGTTCCTGGGCAGAGTGGGACTGGAAGTGCCCAGGCTGAGTGGAGTGAATGTGCCCTGGCTGAGTGGAGTGAATGTGCCCAGGCTGAGTGGAGTGAATGTGCCCAGGCTGAGTGGAGTGAATGTGCCCAGGCTGAGTGGAGAGAATGTGCCCAGGCTGAGTGGATTGGAGGTGCCCAGGCTAAGTGGAGTGCAGGTTCCCAGGCTGAGTGGAGTGGAGGTGCCCAAGCCGAGTGGAGTGCAGGTTCCCAGGCAGAGTGGGACTGGAAGTGCCCAGGCTGAGTGGAGTGAATGTGCCCTGGCTGAGTGGAGTGAATGTGGCCAGGCTGAGTGGAGTGGAGGTGCCCAGGCCGAGTGGAGTGCAGGTTCCCAGGCAGAGTGGGACTGGAAGTGCCCAGGCTGAGTGGAGTGAATGTGCCCAGGCTGAGTGGAGTGGAGGTGCCCAGGCTGAGTGGAGTTGGGGTTCCCTGGCAGAGTGGGACTGGAAGTGCCAAGGCTGAGTGGAGTGAATGTGCCCAGGCTGAGTGGAGTGGAGGTGCCCAGGCTGAGTGGAGTGCAGGTTCCCAGGCAGAGTGGGATTGGAAGTGCCCAGGCTGAGTGGAGTGAATGTACACAGGCTGAGTGGAGTGGAGGTTCCCAGGCTGAGTGGAGTGCAGGTTCCCAGGCAGAGTGGGATTGGAAGTGCCCAGGCTGAGTGGAGTGAATACCCAGGCAGAGTGGAGTGGAGGTGCCCAGGCTGAGTGGAGTTGGGGTTCCCTGGCAGAGTGGGACTGGAAGTGCCAAGGCTGAGTGGAGTGAATGTGCCCAGGCTGAGTGGAGTGGAGGTGCCCAGGCCGAGTGGAGTGCAGGTTCTCAGGCAGAGTGGGACTGGAAGTGCCCAGGCGGAGTGGAGTGAATGTGCCCAGGCTGAATGGGAGTCAATGTGCCGAGACAGAGTGGAGTGAATGTGCCCAGCCGCCGGAGCCCGAAACGTGCGTTTCCCCATTGCCTTGAATGGGCGCGGAGAGAGGGGGGCGCTTTTTGGCTCGTGGCGCGGGCACCGTTGCGCCAAAGCGTCAAGTGTCACCCCTCCCCGTGCTCGGGGCGGCCCCTTGGAGCTAACTGGCTGGGTCTGGAGGGGCTGCGAGGCCGCCCAGGAGAACGGGTCCAAACCGCGTTCCGATCGGACGAGAATTGAGGGCGGGACACAGTTCCGCGGTTCACTTTCCGCCCGGGCAAAGGGCCTATTACTTGCGGCGGGAGGGCTTAAGAGTGGGCCCCCGTGAGTCGGGTGGAGAGCCGGGTGTGGAGAGGAGTAGCGGAGGTTCCCAGTCAGAGTGGGAGTGGAGGTTCCTGGGCAGAGTGGGATTGGAAGTGCCCAGGCTGAGTGGAGTTGGGGTTCCCTGGCAGAGTGGGACTGGAAGTGCCAACGGTGAGTGGAGTGAATGTGCCCAGGCTGAGTGGAGTGGAGGTGCCCAGGCTGAGTGGAGTTGGGGTTCCCTGGCAGAGTGGGACTGGAAGTGCCAACGCTGAGTGGAGTGAATGTGCCCCGGCTGAGTGGAGTGGAGGTTCCCAGGCTGAGTGGAGTGCAGGTTCCCAGGCAGAGTGGGATTGGAAGTGCCCAGGCTGAGTGGAGTAATGTACCCAGGCTGAGTGGAGTGGAGGTGCCCAGGCTGAGTGGAGTGCAGGTTCCCAGGCAGAGTGGGATTGGAAGTGCCCAGGCTGAGTGGAGTGAATGTGCCCAGGCTGAGTGGAGTGGAGGTGCCCAGGCCGAGTGGAGTGCAGGTTCCCAGGCAGAGTGGGACTGGAAGTGCCCAGGCGGAGTGGAGTGAATGTGCCCAGGCTGAATGGGAGTCAATGTGCCTAGACCGAGTGGAGTGAATGTGCCCGGCCGCCGGAGCCTGAAACGTGCGTTTCCCCATTGCCTTGAATGGGCGCGGAGAGAGGGAGGCACTTTTTGGCTCGTGGCGCGGTCACCGTTGCGCCAAAGCGTCAAGTGTCACACCTCCCCGTGCTCGGGGCGGCCCCTTGGAGCTAACTAGCGGGGTTTGGAGGGGCTGCGAGGCCGCCCAGGAGAACGGGTCCAAACCGCGATCCGATCGGACGAGAATTGAGGGCGGGACACAGTTCCGCGGTTCACTTACCGCCCGGGCAAAGGGCCTATAACTTGCGGCGGGAGGGCTTAAGAGTGGGCCCCCGCGAGTCGGGTGGAGAGCCGGGTGTGGAGAGGAGTAGCGGAGGTTCCCAGTCAGAGTGGGAGTGGAGGTTCCTGAGCAGAGTGGGATTGGAAGTGCCCAGGCTGAGTGGAGTGAATGTGCCCTGGCTGAGTGGAGTGAAAGTGGCCAGGCTGAGTGGAGTGGAGGTGCCCAGGCTGAGTGGAGTGCAGGCACCCAGGCAGAGTGGGATTGGAAGTGCCCAGGCTGAGTGGAGTGAATGTGCCCAGGCTGAGTGGAGTGGAGGTGCCCAGGCAGAGTGGAGTGAATGTGCCCAGGCTGAGTGGAGTGGAGGTGCCCAGGCTGAGTGGAGTGCAGGTTCCCAGACAGAATGGGATTGGAAGTGCCCTGGCTGAGTGCAGTGAATGTGCCCAGGCTGAGTGGAGTGGAGGTGCCCAGGCTGAGTGGAGTTGGGGTTCCCTGGCAGAGTGGGACTGGAAGTGCCCAGGCTGAGTGGAGTGAATGTGCCCAGGCTGAGTGGAGTGAATGTGCCCTGGCTGAGTGGAGTGAATGTGGCCAGGCTGAGTGGAGTGGAGGTGCCCAGGCCGAGTGGAGTGCAGGTTCCCAGGCAGAGTGGGACTGGAAGTGCCCAGGCTGAGTGGAGTGAATGTGCCCAGGCTGAGTGGAGTGGAGGTGCCCAGGCTGAGTGGAGTTGGGGTTCCCTGGCAGAGTGGGACTGGAAGTGCCAAGGCTGAGTGGAGTGAATGTGCCCAGGCTGAGTGGAGTGGAGGTGCCCAGGCTGAGTGGAGTGCAGGTTCCCAGGCAGAGTGGGATTGGAAGTGCCCAGGCTGAGTGGAGTGAATGTACCCAGGCTGAGTGGAGTGGAGGTGCCCAGGCTGAGTGGAGTGCAGGTTCCCAGGCAGAGTGGGATTGGAAGTGCCCAGGCTGAGTGGAGTGAATGTGCCCAGGCTGAGTGGAGTGGAGGTGCCCAGGCTGAGTGGAGTTGGGGTTCCCTGGCAGAGTGGGACTGGAAGTGCCAAGGCTGAGTGGAGTGAATGTGCCCAGGCTGAGTGGAGTGGAGGTGCCCAGGCCGAGTGGAGTGCAGGTTCCCAGGCAGAGTGGGACTGGAAGTGCCCAGGCGGAGTGGAGTGAATGTGCCCAGGCTGAATGGGAGTCAATGTGCCGAGACAGAGTGGAGTGAATGTGCCCAGCCGCCGGAGCCCGAAACGTGCGTTTCCCCATTGCCTTGAATGGGCGCGGACAGAGGGGGGCGCTTTTTGGCTCGTGGCGCGGGAACCGTTGCGCCAAAGCGTCAAGTGTCACCCCTCCCCGTGCTCGGGGCGGCCCCTTGGAGCTAACTGGCTGGGTCTGGAGGGGCTGCGAGGCCGCCCAGGAGAACGGGTCCAAACCGCGTTCCGATCGGACGAGAATTGAGGGCGGGACACAGTTCCGCGGTTCACTTTCCGCCCGGGCAAAGGGCCTATTACTTGCGGCGGGAGGGCTTAAGAGTGGGCCCCCGTGAGTCGGGTGGAGAGCCGGGTGTGGAGAGGAGTAGCGGAGGTTCCCAGTCAGAGTGGGAGTGGAGGTTCCTGGGCAGAGTGGGACTGGAAGTGCCGAGGCTGAGTGGAGTGAATGTGCCCAGGCTGAGTGGAGTGGAGGTGCCCAAGCCGAGTGGAGTGCAGGTTCCCAGGCAGAGTGGGACTGGAAGTGCCCAGGCGGAGTGGAGTGAATGTGCCCAGGCTGAATGGGAGTCAATGTGCCTAGACAGAGTGGAGTGAATGTGCCCAGGCTGAGTGGAGTGGAGGTGCCCAGGCTGAGTGGAGTTGGGGTTCCCAGGCAGAGAGGGACTGGAAGTGCCCTGGCTGAGTGGAGTGAATGTGCCCAGGCTGCGTGGAGTGAATGTGGCCAGGCTGAGTGGAGTGGAGGTGCCCAGGCTGAGTGGAGTGCAGGCACCCAGGCAGAGTGGGTTTGGAAGTGCCCAGGCTGAGTGGAGTGAATGTGCCCAGGCTGAGTGGAGTGGAGGTGCCCAGGCTGAGTGGAGTTGGGGTTCCCTGGCAGAGTGGGACTGGAAGTGCCAAGGCTGAGTGGAGTGAATTTGCCCAGGCTGAGTGGAGTGGAGGTGCCCAGGCCGAGTGGAGTGCAGGTTCCCAGGCAGAGTGGGACTGAAAGTGCCCAGGCTGAGTGGAGTTAATGTGCCCAGGCTGAATGGAGTGGAGGTGCCCAGGCTGAGTGGAGTGGAGGTTCCCTGGCAGAGTGGGATTGGAAGTGCCCAGGCTGAGTGCAGTGAATGTGCCCAGGCTGAGTGGAGTGGAGGTGCCCAGGCTGAGTGGAGTTGGGGTTCCCTGGCAGAGTGGGACTGGAAGTGCCAAGGCTGAGTG
The DNA here is from genome assembly GCF_963514075.1 of Conger conger. NCBI lineage: Eukaryota > Metazoa > Chordata > Actinopteri > Anguilliformes > Congridae > Conger > Conger conger. Next base: position 78,414 of record NW_026890365.1, read on the forward strand.
GAGTGAATGTACCCAGGCTGAGTGGAGTGGAGGTGCCCAGGCTAAGTGGAGTGCAGGTTCCCAGCAGAGTGGGACTGGAAGTGCCCAGGCTGAGTGGAGTGAATGTGCCCAGGCTGAGTGGAGTGAATGTGCCCAGGCAGAGTGGAGTGAATGTGCCCAGGCTGAGTGGAGTGGAGGTGCCCAGGCTGAGTGGAGTGCAGGTTCCCAGGCAGAGTGGGATTGGAAGTGCCCAGGCTGAGTGGAGTGAATGTGCCCAGGCTGAGTGGATTGGAGGTGCCCAGGCCGAGTGGAGTGCAGGTTCCCAGGCAGAGTGGGACTGGAAGTGCCCAGGCGGAGTGGAGTGAATGTGCCCAGGCTGAATGGGAGTCAATGTGCCTAGACAGAGTGGAGTGAATGTGCCCAGGCTGAGTGGAGTGGAGGTGCCCAGGCTGAGTGGAGTTGGGGTTCCCAGGCAGAGAGGGACTGGAAGTGCCCTGGCTGAGTGGAGTGAATGTGCCCAGGCTGAGTGGAGTGGAGGTGCCCAGGCTGAGTGGAGTGCAGGTTCCCAGCAGAGTGGGACTGGAAGTGCCCAGGCTGAGTGGAGTGAATGTGCCCAGGCTGAGTGGAGTGAATGTGCCCAGGCAGAGTGGAGTGAATGTGCCCAGGCTGAGTGGAGTGGAGGTGCCCAGGCAGAGTGGAGTGCAGGTTCCCAGGCAGAGTGGGATTGGAAGTGCCCAGGCTGAGTGGAGTGAATGTGCCCAGGCTGAGTGGAGTGGAGGTGCCCAGGGCGAGTGGAGTGCAGGTTCCCAGGCAGAGTGGGACTGGAATGGCCCAGGCGGAGTGGAGTGAATGTGCCCAGGCTGAATGGGAGTCAATGTGCCTAGACAGAGTGGAGTGAATGTGCCCAGGCTGAGTGGAGTGGAGGTGCCCAGGCTGAGTGGAGTTGGGGTTCCCAGGCAGAGAGGGACTGGAAGTGCCCAGGCTGAGTGGAGTGAATGTACCCAGGCTGAGTGGAGTGGAGGGGCCCAGGCTGAGTGGAGTGCAGGTTCCCAGGCAGAGTGGGATTGGAAGTGCCCAGGCTGAGTGGAGTGAATGTGCCCAGGCTGAGTGGAGTGGAGGTGCCCAGGCTGAGTAGAGTTGGGGTTCCCTGGCAGAGTGGGACTGGAAGTGCCAACGGTGAGTGGAGTGAATATGCCCAGGCTGAGTGGAGTGGAGGTGCCCAGGCTGAGTGGAGTTGGGGTTCCCTGGCAGAGTGGGACTGGAAGTGCCAACGCTGAGTGGAGTGAATGTGCCCCGGCTGAGTGGAGTGGAGGTGCCCAGGCTGAGTGGAGTGCAGGTTCCCAGGCAGAGTGGGATTGGAAGTTCCCAGGCTGAGTGGAGTAATGTACCCAGGCTGAGTGGAGTGGAGGTGCCCAGGCTGAGTGGAGTGCAGGTTCCCAGGCAGAGTGGGATTGGAAGTGCCCAGGCTGAGTGGAGTGAATGTGCCCAGGCTGAGTGGAGTGGAGGTGCCCAGGCCGAGTGGAGTGCAGGTTCCCAGGCAGAGTGGGACTGGAAGTGCCCAGGCGGAGTGGAGTGAATGTGCCCAGGCTGAATGGGAGTCAATGTGCCTAGACCGAGTGGAGTGAATGTGCCCGGCCGCCGGAGCCCGAAACGTGCGTTTCCCCATTGCCTTGAATGGGCGCGGAGAGAGGGGGGCACTTTTTGGCTCGTGGCGCGGTCACCGTTGCGCCAAAGCGTCAAGTGTCACACCTCCCCGTGCTCGGGGCGGCCCCTTGGAGCTAACTAGCGGGGTTTGGAGGGGCTGCGAGGCCGCCCAGGAGAACGGGTCCAAACCGCGTTCCGATCGGACGAGAATTGAGGGCGGGACACAGTTCCGCGGTTCACTTACCGCCCGGGCAAAGGGCCTATAACTTGCGGCGGGAGGGCTTAAGAGTGGGCCCCCGCGAGTCGGGTGGAGAGCCGGGTGTGGAGAGGAGTAGCGGAGGTTCCCAGTCAGAGTGGGAGTGGAGGTTCCTGGGCAGAGTGGGATTGGAAGTGCCCAGGCTGAGTGGAGTGAATGTGCCCTGGCTGAGTGGAGTGAATGTGGCCAGGCTGAGTGGAGTGGAGGTGCCCAGGCCGAGTGGAGTGCAGGTTCCCAGGCAGAGTGGGACTGGAAGTTCCCAGGCTGAGTGGAGTGAATGTGCCCAGGCTGAGTGGAGTGGAGGTGCCCAGGCTGAGTGGAGTTGGGGTTCCCTGGCAGAGTGGGACTGGAAGTGCCAAGGCTGAGTGGAGTGAATGTGCCCAGGCTGACTGGAGTGGAGGTGCCCAGGCTGAGTGGAGTGCAGGTTCCCAGGCAGAGTGGGATTGGAAGTGCCCAGGCTGAGTGGAGTGAATGTACCCAGGCTGAGTGGAGTGGAGGTGCCCAGGCTGAGTGGAGTGCAGGTTCCCAGGCAGAGTGGGATTGGAAGTGCCCAGGCTGAGTGGAGTGAATGTGCCCAGGCTGAGTGGAGTGGAGGTGCCCAGGCTGAGTGGAGTTGGGGTTCCCTGGCAGAGTGGGACTGGAAGTGCCAAGGCTGAGTGGAGTGAATGTGCCCAGGCTGAGTGGAGTGGAAGTGCCCAGGCCGAGTGGAGTGCAGGTTCCCAGGCAGAGTGGGACTGGAAGTACCCAGGCGGAGTGGAGTGAATGTGCCCAGGCTGAATGGGAGTCAATGTGCCGAGACAGAGTGGAGTGAATGTGCCCAGGCTGAGTGGAGTGGAGGTGCCCAGGCTGAGTGGAGTTGGGGTTCCCAGGCAGAGAGGGACTGGAAGTGCCCTGGCTGAGTGGAGTGAATGTGCCCAGGCTGAGTGGAGTGGAGGTGCCCAGGCTGAGTGGAGTGCAGGTTCCCAGCAGAGTGGGACTGGAAGTGCCCAGGCTGAGTGGAGTGAATGTGCCCAGGCTGAGTGGAGTGAATGTGCCCAGGCAGAGTGGAGTGAATGTGCCCAGGCTGAGTGGAATGGAGGTGCCCAGGTTGAGTGGAGTGCAGGTTCCCAGGCAGAGTGGGATTGGAAGTGCCCAGGCTGAGTGGAGTGAATGTGCCCAGGCTGAGTGGAGTGGAGGTGCCCAGGCTGAGTGGAGTTGGGGTTCCCTGGCAGAGTGGGACTGGAAGTGCCAAGGCTGAGTGGAGTGAATGTGCCCAGGCTGAGTGGAGTGGAGGTGCCCAGGCTGAGTGGAGTGCAGGTTCCCAGGCAGAGTGGGATTGGAAGTGCCCAGGCTGAGTGGAGTGAATGTACCAAGGCTGAGTGGAGTGGAGGTGCCCAGGCTGAGTGGAGTGCAGGTTCCCAGGCAGAGTGGGAGTCAATGTGCCGAGACAGAGTGGAGTGAATGTGCCCAGGCTGAGTGGAGTGGAGGTGCCCAGGCTGAGTGGAGTTGGGGTTCCCAGGCAGAGAGGGACTGGAAGTGCCCTGGCTGAGTGGAGTGAATGTGCCCAGGCTGAGTGGAGTGGAGGTGCCCAGGCTAAGTGGAGTGCAGGTTCCCAGCAGAGTGGGACTGGAAGTGCCCAGGCTGAGTGGAGTGAATGTGCCCAGGCTGAGTGGAGTGAATGTGCCCAGGCAGAGTGGAGTGAATGTGCCCAGGCTGAGTGGAGTGGAGGTGCCCAGGCCGAGTGGAGTGCAGGTTCCCAGGCAGAGTGGGACTGGAAGTGCCCAGGCGGAGTGGAGTGAATGTGCCCAGGCTGAATGGGAGTCAATGTGCCTAGACAGAGTGGAGTGAATGTGCCCAGGCTGAGTGGAGTGGAGGTGCCCAGGCAGAGTGGAGTGCAGGTTCCCAGGCAGAGTGGGATTGGAAGTGCCCAGGCTGAGTGGAGTGAATGTACCCAGGCTGAGTGGAGTGGAGGGGCCCAGGCTGAGTGGAGTGCAGGTTCCCAGGCAGAGTGGGATTGGAAGTTCCCAGGCTGAGTGGAGTGAATGTGCCCAGGCTGAGTGGAATGGAGGTGCCCAGGTTGAGTGGAGTGCAGGTTCCCAGGCAGAGTGGGATTGGAAGTGCCCAGGCTGAGTGGAGTGAATGTGCCCAGGCTGAGTGGAGTGGAGGTGCCCAGGCTGAGTGGAGTTGGGGTTCCCTGGCAGAGTGGGACTGGAAGTGCCAAGGCTGAGTGGAGTGAATGTGCCCAGGCTGAGTGGAGTGGAGGTGCCCAGGCTGAGTGGAGTGCAGGTTCCCAGGCAGAGTGGGATTGGAAGTGCCCAGGCTGAGTGGAGTGAATGTACCAAGGCTGAGTGGAGTGGAGGTGCCCAGGCTGAGTGGAGTGCAGGTTCCCAGGCAGAGTGGGATTGGAAGTGCCCAGTCTGAGTGGAGTGAATGTGCCCAGGCTGAGTGGAGTGGAGGTGCCCAGGCTGAGTGGAGTTGGGGTTCCCTGGCAGAGTGGGACTGGAAGTGCCAAGGCTGAGTGGAGTGAATGTGCCCAGGCTGAGTGGAGTGGAGGTGCCCAGGCCGAGTGGAGTGCAGGTTCCCAGGCAGAGTGGGACTGGAAGTACCCAGACGGAGTGGAGTGAATGTGCCCAGGCTGAATGGGAGTCAATGTGCCGAGACAGAGTGGAGTGAATGTGCCCAGGCTGAGTGGAGTGGAGGTGCCCAGGCTGAGTGGAGTTGGGGTTCCC
>NW_026890366.1:0-1000 GCF_963514075.1 Conger conger
GATCGGCGCCGGCAACATCCTGAAGAAGCACGCGGCCGACCAGGCCCGCAAGGTGGTGAGCTGCCACGAGGCCTGCGCCCAGGAGCACGACCCCAACACCATCCTGCTCGAGTTCCAGCTCACGCACTACCAGTGCTTCGAGAACTGCGGGTCCCTCACCCTCGCCGTCATCCGCCACGGGGGAGACCTGGGCTGCTCTGTCAAGGTGAGGCACACCTGAGTATGGGGTATCTAGGTGAGGGACACCTGAGTATGGGGTATCTAGGTGAGGCACACCTGAGTATGGGGTATCTAGGTGAGGCACACCTGAGTATGGGGTATCTAGGTGAGGGACACCTGAGTATGGGGTATCTAGGTGAGGCACACCTGAGTATGGGGTATCTAGGTGAGGCACACCTGAGTATGGGGTATCTAGGTGAGGGACACCTGAGTATGGGGTATCTAGGTGAGGCACACCTGAGTATGGGGTATCTAGGTGAGGCACACCTGAGTATGGGGTATCTAGGTGAGGGGCAGATGGGAATGGGGGTATCTAGGTGAGGGGCAGATGGGAATGGGGGTATCTAGATGAGGGTCAGATGGGTATGGGGGTATCTAGGTGAGGGGCAGATGGGGATGGGGGTATCTAGGTGAGATATCCATATATGATTTATTAGTATAGAGCAGCACTAATACAGGCCCTTTAACCGTGTGAACAGATGTTCATGGCTGATGTTCATGGCTGCTGACAACTGATACTTTTTGTGAATTGTACCTTATCTGATCTGTTCTATAGTTGTTCTATGTAGGGTTGGGTGTGAGTACCAGGTACTTATAAGGTAATTATTTTGATTTCAGGGCTAAATACTGTGAAATGGCTGTTAAATGTATTTACATAATAGTTACATATGGTGCTTACTGACTTTGTTTCATATCAAAGCCGTGATCTAATAATTACACAAGCAGCTGTGTATTTCTCCAGCAAACACGGGGTAATTAATGGACTTTAAAATAAAGCGTT
>NW_026890367.1:0-22500 GCF_963514075.1 Conger conger
ATACTCGCACTCACACACACACACACACACACACACACATACTCGTATTACACACACACACACACACACAAATCCCCTACCCCCAAATCCCCTACTCCCTGTACCCTACCCCCAAACCCCCTACATTACATTACATTATTGGCATTTGGCAGACGCTCTTATCCAGAGCGACGTACAACAAAGTGCATACCCATAACCAGGGATAAGTTCGCTGAAAGACCCTAGAGGTAAGTACAATTTCAACTGCTACCTGTACAACAAAGATAAGGACAAGGGCCATTTTTTTTTTTTGAACAAACAAACAAACAGAGCAAAAGTCACCAAAGTTAACTATCCAAACACTGCTTACCTAGCCAACTAAAAATACCGATACACAAAGCAAGTCACAGAGACAACAATTAAGGTTCACAGGGAGGTAGGGAGGGATGGGGAGAGGTGCTGCTTGAAGAGGTGTGTCTTCAGCTTGCGCTTGAAGGTGGGGAGAGATTCTATAGTTCTGACCTCAACGGGGAGTTCGTTCCACCACCGTGGAGCCAGAACAGACAGTAGTCGTGAGCGTGAGGTGGAGGTTCTGAGAGGGGGAGGTGCCAAGCAGCCTGTGGAGGCTGAACGAAGAGGTCTGGCAGGGGTGTAGGGTCTGATGATTTTTTGCAGATAAGCTGGGGAAGACCCTTTAACTGCTTGGAAGGCTAGCACCAATGTTTTGAATTTGATGCGAGCCATGACAGGCAGCCAGTGGAGGGAAGTAAGCAGGGGGGTGACGTGTGAGTATTTGGGAAGGTTGAAGACCAGACGAGCTGCTGCATTCTGGATGAGTTGGAGGGGTCTGATGGCGGACGCTGGGAGGCCAGCCAAGAGGGAATTGCAGTAGTCCAGGCGGGACAGAACCATCGCTTGGACCAGGAGCTGGGTCGAGTAGGGGGTGAGAAAGGGGCGGATTCTCCGTATGTTGTATAGGAAGAACCTGCAAGACCGGGTCACCGCCGCAATGTTCTCGGAAAGGGACAGTCTGCTGTCCATCACCCGCCGAGGTTCCTTGCACTGGGTGACGGCGTGAGTGTGGTATCCCCGAGAGAAATGGAGAGATCCAGATGGGGAGAGGTATTAGCAGGGATGAATATCATTTCAGTTTTACCTGGTTGAGCTTTAGATGGTGGTTGTCCATCCAGCTCTGGATGTCCCTCAGGCAAGCAGAGATACGGGCTGAAACCTGCGTATCAGACGGCGGGAACGAGACGAAGAGTTGGGTATCATCCGCATAGCAGTGGTAGGATAGCCCATGTGCAGTGATCACAGGGCCAAGGGAGCGAGTGTAGAGAGAAAAAAGAAGTGGGCCAAGGACTGAGCCCTGGGGAACTCCTGTGGCGAGGGGCCGAGGTGTCGATACCGAACCAGCCCAGGCAACCTGGAAGGAGCAACCAGAGAGGTAGGATTCAATCCAGTCCAGGGCTGTGCCACAGATGCCCGTTGCTGACAGGGCAGACAGGAGGATGGAGTGATCCACAGTGTCGAAGGCAGCAGAGAGATCTAGAAGAATGAGGATAGAGGAGAGGGAGGCTGCTCGTGCGGCATGAAGTGACCTCACTGACGGAGAGGAGCGCAGTCTCTGTCGAGTGGCCCGATCTGAAGCCAGACTGATGGGGGTCTAGCAGGTTGTTTGTTAGAAAAGAAGGAAGAGAGTTGAGTAGAAGCGGCTCGTTCTATAGTTTTTAGAAAGGAAAGGAAGAAGAGATACCGGGCGGTAGTTCTGGATGATGGAGGGATCCAGGGTAGGCTTTTTTAGCAGCGGAGGTGATGTGGGCCCTCTTGGAGGATGCCGGGAAACAGCCGGAAGACAGGGAGGAGTTGACAAGGGAGGTGACAAAATGGGAGAATGTCAGGTGTGATAGTTTGGAGAAGAGAAGAGGGGATAGGGTCAAGGGCACAGGTTGTAGGGCGGTGGCAGAGCAGGAGTGAGAAACATCAGAGTCCGTAAGGGGGGAGAAGTGGAAAAGGAAGGGATGGGCCTAGAGGGGGGGAAGGGCACAGTGAGGGGGCGGTGGTTGTAAAGGATCTGCGGATGACTGTGACCTTCTCATCGAAGAAATCAGCAAAGTCATCAGCAGCGAAGGAGGACTGAGGAGGAGGAGGCGGGTGCGTTGAGGAGAGAGGAGAAAATGGAGAAAAGTTTCCGGGGGTTAGAAGCAGAGTTCTGAATTTGCGTTTGATAGTATTTTGCTTTGGCGGCAGTGACATCGGAAGAGAATGCCGCCAGGAGAGAACTGGTAAGTCATGAGGTCGGAAGCGTCTCTGGATTTCCCCCACTTCCTCTCCGCTGCGCGGAGGCTGGCCCTGGAGGTACGGAGGTGTCAGATATCCAGAGGACTGGGAGGGGATGTGCGAGGTGGCTTTGAGACAAGGGGACAGAGAGAGTCAAAGCCGGAGGAGAGAGATGAAAGGAGGGTGGCAGATGCAGAGTCAGCGGGGAGTTTGGAGAAGGATTCGAGAGGGGGGGGGAGTGAGGCGGTGACGGTGCTGGCAAAGGAAGAGGGTGAGAGGGAGCGGAGGTTTACGGCGGGCTGAGGAAGTGTGGGTGGGAGGAGGGGGAGGAGGATGGGGGAGGAAGAGGGAGGGAGAATGAGATGAAGTGGTGATCAGATGTATGCAGAGGGGTAACCGTGAAATCGGAGCATGAGCAGTTCCTTACAAAGACAAGGTCTAGGACATTGCCCGCCTTGTGGGTTGGAGGAGAGTGTTGCAGGGAGAGGCCGAAGGAGTGGATTAGCGGTAGGAAGGCAGCAGACTGGGAGGCTTCTAGGTGGGATGTTGAAGTCTCCAAGGAGAATCAGTGGGGTGCCATCCTCAGGGAAGGAGCTGAGAAGGGTGTCTAGCTCATCAAGGAAGTTTCCCAGGGGCCCTGGAGGACGGTAGATAACTGCAATGAAAAGGTTAGTAGGGTAGGATACTGCACCAGAATGGAATTCAAAAGTGGATATGGACAGGTCAGAGAGGGGGAGACAGAAAATTTCCACGAGGGGGAAATTAAAAGACCAGTACCCACCGCCACGGCCGGAAGGCCGGGGAGTGTGCGAGAAGGAGAAGGAGGATGAGAGGGCAGCGGGAGTGGCGGTTGTTGTCAGGTGTGATCCAGGTCTCAGTTAGGGCAAGGAATTGTAGGGGGACTGGAGGGAGGCATACGCAGGGATGAAGTCAGCCTTCCGAGTGGCAGACTGGCAGTTCCATAGCCCCCCTGTGACAGCAAAGTCCTTCAGCAGGGGGTCAGCGGGGGATAGCTGAGGTTTGAGGGGTTCCGACGCCGTGGAGGCCCACGTTGCAGGGGGGGTCTTCGAGGGAGAGAGCAGACTGGGATGGGGGTGAAACATAACATCACAAACGGGGACGGAGCGTCGCTCTGACACGCCTATTTAAATGGCCTACAATTGCTCACAAGCAATACCAAATCCCTGTACCCTACCCCCAAACCCCCTACTCCCTGTACCCTACCCCCCAAACCCCCTACCCCCTGTATCCTACCCCAAATCCCCTACTACCTGTACCCTACCCCCAAATCCCCTACTCCCTGGTACCCTACCCCAAATCCCATACTCCCTGTACCCTACCCCCAAACCCCCTGTACCCTACCCCCAAATCCCCTACCCCTGTACCCTACCCCCAAACCCCCTACCCCCTGTACCCTACTCCCATACCCCCTACCCCCTGTACCCTAACCCCAAATCCCCTACTCCCTGTACCCTACCCCAAACCCCCTACTCCCTGTACCCTACCCCCAAACCCCCTACTCCCTGTACCCTACCCCCAAACCACCTGTACCCTACCCCCAAACCCCCTACTCCCTGTACCCTACCCCAAACCCCCTACTCCCTGTACCCTACCCCCAAACCCCCTACTCCCTGTACCCTACCCCCAAACCCCCTGTACCCTACCCCCAAACCCCCTACTCCCTGTACCCTACCCCCAAACCCCCTACTCCTGTACCCTACCCCCTACTCCCTGTACCCTTCCCCAAACCCCCTACTCCCTGTACCCTACCCCCAAACCCCCTGTACCCTACCCCCAAACCCCCTACTCCATGTACCCTTCCCCCAAACCCCTACTCCCTGTACCCTACCCCCTACTCCCTGTACCCTACCCCCTACCCCCTGTACCCTACCCCCGAACCCCCTACCCCCTGTACCATACCCCCAAACCCCCTACTCCCTGTACCCTACCCCCAAATCCTCTACCCCCTGTACCCTACCCCCAAATCCCCTGTACCCTACCTCCAAATCCCCTACTCCCTGTACCCTACCCCCAAACCCCCTACTCCCTGTACCCTACCCCCAAACCCCCTGTACCCTACCCCCAAACCCCCTACTCCATGTACCCTTCCCCCAAACCCCCTACTCCCTGTACCCTACCCCCTACTCCCTGTACCCTACCCCCTACCCCCTGTACCCTACCCCCGAACCCCCTACCCCCTGTACCATACCCCCAAACCCCCTACTCCCTGTACCCTACCCCCAAATCCTCTACCCCCTGTACCCTACCCCCAAATCCCCTGTACCCTACCTCCAAATCCCCTACTCCCTGTACCCTACCCCCAAACCCCCTACCCCCTGTACCCTACCCCCAAATCCCCTACTCCCTGTACCCTACCTCCAAACCCCCTACCCCCTGTACCCTACCCCCTGGACCCTACCCCACCTATCTTCCCTATCTTCCCTATCCCCTGGTCCCTAGCTCCTTTCTCCCGTGTCCCCCTGTGGTGGTCTGGATGTGAAAGACAATAGCAGAACAGAAGTTCTCAAAGCTGCTGCCTCTTTCTCCACTTCACAGCACTGATGAGGTGAGCGGAGCCAATCAGCTGCTGTCTCTCTACAAGCTCGACCAATACTTTTCCTTCAAAGAGATCTACCCTGGGTCAAAGGTCACGCACTTCAAAAAGTGAGTTAGTATTAGTGGCATTGGGTGTGTATGTTTGTAGTGTATGTGAGTGAGCGTGTTTGCAGTGTGTGTATGTGAGTGTATGTGTGTTTGTAGTATGTGTATGTTTGTAGTGTGTGTATGTGAGTGAGCGTGTTTGCAGTGTGTATGTGATTGTGTGTGTGTTTTTAGTGCATATGTCTATGTTTGTGTGTGTGTATATATGTTATTACACCTACTTATTCATGCGGTTATCTAATCATATATACATATGTATATTTGTACGTGTGTATATGTGTATGTGTTTATGTGTGTGCACAGTACTGTGCAAAAGTTTTAGGCAGGTGCAGGTTTTTAAAGAACATTTTCTGCAAAAATGGAAACGTTAATAGTTTATGTTTATCAATTAACAAAATGCAAAGTGAGTGAACAGAATAAAAATCTAAATCCAATCAATATTTTGTGTGACCACCCTTTGCCTTCAAACCAGCATCAATTCTTCTCGGTACACAAAGTCAGGGATTTTCTGGGCATATATTCAGGTGTGTGATTAACCAATTATACCAAACAGGAGCTAATGATCATCAATTTAATATGTACGTTGAAACACAATCATTGACTGGAACAGAAACAGCTGTGTAGAAGGGTTAAAACTGGGTGAAGAATAGCCAAACTCTGCTTCCAAGGTGAGGTTGCTGAAGACAGTTTAATGTCAGAAGTCATACACCATGGCAAGACTGAGCACAGCAACACGACAAAAGGTAGTTATAGCATCAGCAAGCTCTCTCCCAGGCAGAAATTTCAAGGAAGACAGGGGTTTCCAGATGTGCTGTCCAAGCTCTGTTGAAGAAGCACAAAGAAACGGGCAATGTTGAGGACGGTAGACACAGTGGTTGGCCAAGGAAACTTAGTGCAGCAGATGAAAGACACATCATGCTTACTTCCCTTCGCAATCGGAAGATGTCCAGCAGGGCCATCAGCTCAGAATTGGCAGAAACCAGTGGGACCCAGGTACATCCATCTACCGTGCAGAGAAGTCCGGTCAGAAATGATCTCCATGGAAGAATTGCGGCCAAAAAGCCATACCTCCGGCATGGAAACAAGGCCAAGCGACTCAACTATGCATGAAAACACAGGAACTGGGGTGCAGAAAAATGGCAGCATGTTCTCTGGACTGATGAGTCAAAATGTGAAATATTTGCCTGTAGCAGAAGGCAGTTTGTTCACCGAAGGGCTGGAGAGCGGTACAAGAATGAGTGCCTGCAGGCAACAGTGAAGCATGGCGGAGGTTCCTTGCACATTTGGGGCTGCATTTCTGCAAATGGAGTTGGGGATTTAGTCAGAATTAATGGTCTCAGGCAGATACTTATCCATCATGCAATATCATCAAGGAGGCATCTGATTGGCCCCAAATTTATTCCGCAGCAGGACAACAACCCCAAACATAAAGCCAATGTCATTAAGAACTATTTTCTGTGTAAAGAAGAACAAGGAGTCCTGGAAGTGATGTTATGGCCCCCACAGAGCCCTGATCTCAACATCATCGAGTCTGTCTGGGATTACATGAAGACAGAAGGATTTGAGGCTGCCTAAATCCACTAGTTCTCCAAGATGTTTGGAACAACCCAACTGTGTGCAAGTATACCGAGAAGAATTGATGCTGTTTTGAAGACAAAGGGTGGTCACACCAAATATTAATTTGATTTGGATTTTTCTTCTCTTCATTCACTTCTTCTGTTCATGCATTTTGTTAATTGATCAAAATTAACTATTAACATTTCTATTTTTCAAAGCATTCTTATTTTACAGCATTTTTTCCACACCTGTCTAAAACTTATGCACAGTACTGTGTATATATATATATACATATGTATATATATATACATATGTATATATATACATATGTATATATATATATATATATATATATATATATATATATATATATATATATATAATAGTGAAGTCACACTGACTCTGCTCCCTCCCCAGGCTGAAGAAAGACAGTGGGGTGGAGTTCAGGGAGATGATGTTCTTTGACGATGAACCAAGAAACATTACAGACGTCGGCCGACTAGGTACAGGTCACATTTTGCTCTGTATTACACACACACACACACACACACACACACTCAGACACACACACACACACACACACACACACACACACACACACACAACACACACCTCAGACACACACACACACACACCCACACCACACAACCACACTCACACTCACACTCACACACACACACACACACCACACCACACACCTCACACACACACACACACACACACAACACCTCACACACACACACACACACACACTCACACACCCCACAACACTCCACCACACCACACCACACACACACACACACACACACACACACCACACACACACACCACTCACTCACACAACACACACACACACACACACACACCACACACACCACACACACACACACACTCACACACTCACACACACCACACACTCACACACAATCACACACCAACACACACACACACACACACACGGACGCACCCACACACACACACACAACACCACACACACACACACTCACACACACACACACACTACACACAACACACACTCACACACTCAGACACACACACACCCACACTCACACACACTCACACGCACACCACACACACACACACACACACACACAACACACAACACACTCACACCAACACTCAGCACACCACACACACACTCACACTCACACTCACACACACACACACGCGCACACACACACCACGCACACACACACACACGCACACACACACAACACACACACGCACACACACACACGCCACACGCACGGCATGCACACACACACACACACGTACGCACACACACACACACACGTACGCACACCCATATACAGGGTTGGAGGGTGCAGGTGTGTGTGCTACTGACAGTAATGGCTCTGATTGTGGTTTCCCAGGTGTGCACTGTGTCCTGGGTCTCTGACGGCGTCACAGAGAGGCGAACCAGAGAGGAGCTCCTGTCCCTACTCCCAGAAAAAAACCCTGTCTGATTCCTGTCCTTACACACGCACACGCACACGTACTCTCTCACACGCACACACACACGCACACGCACATGCACACGCACACGCTCACACACACCGTGCAGCTTTTTAAACATTTATCATGTGTAATCATTATTTGTCCAATCCTATTGGTTTTGGTCACGGTCAGAGTACCTGATTTTAACTTTAATATGTATACACACAAATCTCCAGACCACATAATGGGGAAAACAAAAAGCCATCTGTTTATTGATGAATGAAAATGAATGAATAATTACAATTATTTGATTTAGACTGACTGTCTAACATTACTGTCTAAACATGCTCTCGCAACAACAACCAGAAACTCTCCACACACCTCTATGCGTTTCTTACTTGTTTCAGGGGGCACAACCGAATTGTAAACAAAATCATTATATTTTAATATATATATGTATATATTTATGAGAGAGAGAGAGAGATCGAGGGAGGGAAGGGAGGGATGGGAGGGGAGGGAGGGAGAGAGAGAGAGAGAGAGAGAGAGAGAGAGAGAGAGAGAGAGAGAGACAGAGAGAGAGAGAGACAGAGACAGAGACAGGAGACAGAGACAGAGACAGAGACAGAGACAGAGAGAGAGAGAGAGAGAGAGAGAGAGAGAGAGAGACCGAGACAGAGACAGAGACAGAGACAGAGAGACAGAAACGGAGAGAGAGACACAGAGAGAGAGATACAGAGAGAGAGATACAGCGAGAGAGAATGTTAGATCAGGCCGATGTGGCTGTGCAGATTACAGATTTGGGTCAGTCACGTAATTGTTGCGGATTCAAATACTTTTTTGTGCTCCACTGATCTTCCCTTGTGCAATTGAGCCAACCAAGAGGACCAGAAGGTTGGGGTATGAACTTTTTGAGAGCATTTAATCGGTTCCGATACCTAAAAGTATTTGAATCCAAAATGGTAGCGTCTGGTAGATCACCATGGTTACCAGAGTTCACAGGTGTATGGATGTATGGCCACGTCATAATAAAAGCCTTCAAAATCACCAAAGCCCCATTACTTCTTACCTATTGACCTTTCGGCCATGTTATGGCTCCATGGGTCACCTGCCAGGTATCGTCATGGATACAGATGATCAGAGATGGAGCAATGTCTCTCCTGATGGCCATGTTATGGCTTGATAATTAATATTTCAGGGCCCTGTATCAGGAAGCAGGATTACTGAGTTAGCTGGATAACTGCACTGAGTAAAACCCACAAAGCAGGATTACTGAGTTAGCCGGATAACTGCACTGAGTAAAACCCACAAAGCAGGATTACTGAGTTAGCTGGATAACTGCACTGAGTAAAAGCCTGAAAGCAGGATTTCTGAGTTAGCTGGATAACTGCACTGAGTAAAACCCACAGAGCAGGCTTACTGAGTTAGCTGGATAACTGCACTGAGTAAAGACCACAAAGCAGGATTATTGCGTTAGCTGGATAACTGCAATGAGTAAAGCCCACAAAGCAGGATTACTGAGTTAGCTGGATAACTGCACTGAGTAAAACCCACAGAGCAGGATTACCGAGTTAGCTGGATAACTGCACTGAGTAAAACCCACAAAGCAGGATTACTGAGTTAGCTGGATAACTGCACTGAGTAAAACCCACAGAGCAGGATTACTGCGTTAGCTGGATAACTGCACTGAGTAAAACCCACAAAGCAGGATTACTGAGTTAGCTGGATAACTGCTCTGAGTAAAACCCACAGAGCAGGATTACTGAGTTAGCTGGATAACTGCACGGAGTAAAACCCACAAAGCAGGATTACTGAGTTAGCTGGATAACTGCACTGAGTAAAACCCACAGAGCAGGATTACTGAGTCAGCTGGATAACTGCACTGAGTAAAACCCACAAAGCAGGATTACTGAGTCAGCTGGATAACTGCACTGAGTAAAACCCACAGAGCAGGATTACTGAGTCAGCTGGATAACTGCACTGAGTAAAACCCACAGAGCAGGATTACTGAGTTAGCTGGATAACTGCTCTGAGTAAAACCCACAGAGCAGGATTACTGAGTCAGCTGGATAACTGCACTGAGTAAAACCCACAGAGCAGGATCACTGAGTCAGCTGGATAACTGCTCTGAGTAAAACCCACAGAGCAGGATCACTGAGTCAGCTGGATAACTGCACTGAGTAAAACCCACAGAGCAGGATCACTGAGTCAGCTGGATAACTGCACTGAGTAAAACCCACAAAGCAGGATTACTGAGTTAGCTGGATAACTGCACTGAGTAAAACCCACAGAGCAGGATTACTGAGTTAGCTGGATAACTGCACTGAGTAAAACCCACAAAGCAGGATTACTGAGTTAGCTGGATAACTGCACTGAGTAAAACCCACAGAGCAGGATTATTGCGTTAGCTGGATAACTGCACTGAGTAAAACCCACAAAGCAGGATTACTGAGTTAGCTGGATAACTGCACTGAGTAAAACCCACAGAGCAGGATTACTGAGTTAGCTGGATAACTGCACTGAGTAAAACCCACAGAGCAGGATTATTGCGTTAGCTGGATAACTGCACTGAGTAAAACCCACAGAGCAGGATTACTGAGTTAGCTGGATAACTGCACTGAGTAAAACCCACAAAGCAGGATTACTGAGTTAGCTGGATAACTGCACTGAGTAAAACCCACAGAGCAGGATTATTGCATTAGCTGGATAACTGCACTGAGTAAAACCCACAAAGCAGGATTACTGAGTTAGCTGGATAACTGCACTGAGTAAAACCCACAGAGCAGGATTACTGCGTTAGCTGGATAACTGCAATGAGTAAAACCCACGGAGCAGGATTACTGAGTTAGCTGGATAACTGCACTGAGTAAAACCCACAAAGCAGGATTACTGAGTTAGCTGGATAACTGCACTGAGTAAAACCCACAGAGCAGGATTACTGAGTCAGCTGGATAACTGCACTGAGTAAAACCCACAAAGCAGGATTACTGAGTCAGCTGGATAACTGCACTGAGTAAAACCCACAGAGCAGGATTACTGAGTCAGCTGGATAACTGCACTGAGTAAAACCCACAGAGCAGGATTACTGAGTTAGCTGGATAACTGCTCTGAGTAAAACCCACAGAGCAGGATTACTGAGTCAGCTGGATAACTGCACTGAGTAAAACCCACAGAGCAGGATTACTGAGTTAGCTGGATAACTGCTCTGAGTAAAACCCACAGAGCAGGATCACTGAGTCAGCTGGATAACTGCACTGAGTAAAACCCACAGAGCAGGATTACTGAGTTAGCTGGATAACTGCACTGAGTAAAACCCACAAAGCAGGATTACTGAGTTAGCTGGATAACTGCACTGAGTAAAACCCACAGAGCAGGATTACTGAGTTAGCTGGATAACTGCACTGAGTAAAACCCACAGAGCAGGATTACTGAGTCAGCTGGATAACTGCACTGAGTAAAACCCACAAAGCAGGATTACTGAGTTAGCTGGATAACTGCACTGAGTAAAACCCACAGAGCAGGATTACTGAGTCAGCTGGATAACTGCACTGAGTAAAACCCACAAAGCAGGATTACTGAGTTAGCTGGATAACTGCACTGAGTAAAACCCACAGAGCAGGATTACTGAGTCAGCTGGATAACTGCACTGAGTAAAACCCTGAATGCAGGGGTGCACAGCTCTGGTCCTGGAGGGCCGCAGTGTCTGCAGGTTTAACTCCAGTCCTGGAGGGCCGGTCTGCGTGCAGGTTTTTGGTACAACCAGTCACCCTCCATTTTAGATTTATGACCGCACTCTGAACTATGCCGTACTTGATCGCAGTAAAAATCTTGCAGCTGTAGGTGGTGCTTATATAATTCAAATCAGGACATGATTTAGCTAATTCAATACTTAAGAGCAGAATAATTACAGGCCAACACGCATATTTTGAGCTTTTCACATCATCCTCGACCCTGTCGGTTTGTGTTCCATACTGATTAAAGTACAGAAAATAGCACTTTTGGTCAAGTATGCATATTTTAGGATCAAATTGCATCCTGTCCATGCTAACACAGAGAGCCGTCCATGTTAACACAGAGCACTGACCATGTTAACACAGAGAGCTGACCATGTTAACACAGAGAGCTGACCATGTTAACACAGAGCCCTGACCATGTTAACACAGAGCCCTGACCATGTTAACACAGAGAGCCGTCCATGTTAACACAGAGCACTGACCATGTTAACACAGAGAGCTGGCCATGTTAACACAGAGCACTGACCATGTTAACACAGAGAGCTGACCATGCTAACACAGAGCACTGACCATGTTAACACAGAGAGCTGACCATGCTAACGCAGAGCCCTGACCATGTTAACACAGAGAGCTGACCATGCTAACACAGAGCACTGACCATGTTAACACAGAGCTGACCATGTTAACACAGAGAGCTGACCATGCTAACACAGAGAGCTGACCATGCTAACACAGAGAGCTGACCATGTTAACACAGAGAGCTGACCATTTTAACACAGAGCCCTGACCATGTTAACACAGAGAGCTGACCATGCTAACACAGAGCACTGACCATGTTAACACAGAGAGCTGACCATGCTAACACAGAGCACTGACCATGCTAACACAGAGCACTGACCATGTTAACACAGAGCTGACCATGTTAACACAGAGAGCTGACCATGTTAACACAGAGAGCTGACCATGCTAACACAGAGAGCTGACCATGTTAACACAGAGCCCTGACCATGTTAACACAGAGCCCTGACCATGATAACACAGAGAGCTGACCATGTTAACACAGAGCCCTGACCATGTTAACACAGAGAGCTGACCATGTTAACACAGAGTGCTGACCATGTTAACACAGAGCGCTGACCATGTTAACACAGAGAGCTGACCATGCTAACACAGAGAGCTGGCCATGCTAACACAGAGAGCTGACCATGCTAACACAGAGAGCTGACCATGTTAACACAGAGAGGTGTCCATGTTAACACAGAGCCCCGACCATGCTAACACAGAGAGCTGACCATGCTAACACAGAGAGCTGACCATGTTAACACAGAGAGCTGACCATGTTAACACAGAGAGCTGACCATTTTAACACAGAGCCCTGACCATGTTAACACAGAGAGCTGACCATGCTAACACAGAGCACTGACCATGCTAACACAGAGCACTGACCATGTTAACACAGAGCTGACCATGTTAACACAGAGAGCTGACCATGCTAACACAGAAAGCTGACCATGCTAACACAGAGAGCTGACCATGTTAACACAGAGAGCTGACCATGTTAACACAGAGAGCTGACCATTTTAACACAGAGCCCTGACCATGTTAACACAGAGAGCTGACCATGTTAACACAGAGCCCTGACCATGTTAACACAGAGGGGGAGGGGTTAGGGACTACGTCACTCTTTGAGAACATTTTCTGGGCTTTTAAAACCAAATCCAGGAAGAGAATGCTGACAGGTGTGGGCCTTTTATCCTCCAAAATCTGGAACATGGACTCTAGTGAAAACAGCTGTTCTGGATTTTACTCTACGCAGTTAAATCACTAGTCACGCTTTGTGTGACATGACCCAGAAGAATATTACTCGCAGTTCCTGATTTGATCTGACCGTTTTATTTCCTGATGCTGCAAGTCCCACCTTTCTGCCACTAGGGGTCAGTAGGAGTCCAGATTTGGGGCGCAGATTGAATTTCTCTCCAACCTGCGGTGGAATGCTGTGCGGATTCTGCTCCTACCCTCTCTCTGAGTCTCGCCACGGGGCTGAAATGCTGGCACAGGTAACGGCGCGTTCATCACACCTGGTTACCATGGCGTTCATAATGACGCCTCTGAGATTGCTCCTCGATTGGGGGAAGGTCGCTCCCGGTAAAATGTGCACGAGCTGAGAGCTTTGTCGACATCTTCGGCCACCGCCTAATCTTAAAAGGCAAATTAATAACGTAATTAGCGCTCTGCCACGCTTCGACGTTGCTGCGCTTAAGAAAATGAACAAAACTAAAAAGAGTGTGCTGACCGAAAGAGAGGGGTCTGTGTTCAGGGCTCCTGATTGGCTCTGTTGCCCTGGTTTCACCCCGGATCCCCACTGTGTTCAGCTGGGGATTTACCTACCTCATCCATGGCCAATCAGGCTTTTATTAATTGCAGTATTTTGTTTTTTTTATGCGCTGAATTCCCATCGTAAAAAGTCAGCTATAGCTATTTATTTACACCATGAACACTTTGACTCCGGACTTCAACGCTACTTTTAGTTGGCTTATATTCAGCTTCCGCAGCTCTGTTTAATAGGGAGCAATTTATCGGAAGTATCGTTCCTGATACATCCGCTTTACCTCCCTATAGGCCAAAGGGCATTTGATTACATTTTGGTGATGATTCACACCAGGGCTGCCCAACCCTGTTCCTGGAGAGCTACCTCCTGTAGAATGCATCAGTTGTAAAGCACGTTGGCTTTCATCCGCTAGACAAATGCACTCTCAAGTGGGAGTAAAATGCAATGCCTGGCTTTGCATTGCAGACCTTGATACATAGAATCAGGTGTCTTAATGCTGCACCCACGCCAGCCCTTTCCAGATAAGATTGGGTCTCTTCCACAAAGACAGATTACTGAGTCAGCTGGATAACTGCACTGAGTAAAACCCACAGAGCAGGATTACTGAGTTAGCTGGATAACTGCACTGAGTATAACCCACAAAGCAGGATTACTGAGTCAGCTGGATAACTGCACTGAGTAAAACCCAAAAAGCAGGATTACTGAGTTAGCTGGATAAGTGCACTGAGTGAACCCCAAAGCAGGATTACTGAGCTAGCTGGATAACTGCACGGAGTAAAACCCACAAAGCAGGATTACTGAGTTCGCTGGATAACTGCACTGAGTAAAACCTGGACCTCCCCAAATCCAGAACATGGACTGAAGTAAAGAGCTGTTCTCTGGTCTCCAGCGAGTGCCTCTGGGCAGTTTTCACAGCTCCGAACTCATCTCCTTCTCCTGTGGAAACAAACAAACACTGATTTTCCTGAACCGAAGACATTTGAAATGTATCTAGCTGACTAGTTCATTTTCATCTAATGGAGATTCTGTGTGTGTGTGTGTGTATGTGTGTGTGTGTGTGTGTGTGTGTGTGAGAGAGAGATAAATATTCCACTGTATTTATTTATTATTCTCAGGTTTTTTTACCCCGTTGTTCTCCATCACTCCTATTCATCCGGCCTGCATTCTTCCTCCAGTGTTCCTCTCCTTCCCCCTGACAGCCCGTCCCCCGCTCACCCTCCTCTCATTTTTCTCTCCGCTGCACTAAAGATTCTCTGTCGAGTTTCCTTGAAAAAAAATCGAAGACTAATTAAGATTGTTAATGAAGATTTAATTTCTCACTTCAAACGAACCACTGAACGCATCGAGCACAGCAGCCCGGGAGAAAGCAAAGAGAGGAGGGAGGGGAGGGGAGGGGGGGATGGAATGAGTGTGAAAGTAGAGCAGAAAAGGAGAGAGGCGGAGAGTGCGTGGAGGAGGAGGAGGATGAGAAGCAGACGGAAAGGACAAAGAGAGTGATGTAGTAAACAGGAGGGATAGAGGAATGATTGCGATAAAAAAACATTTTCCTGCAGTCTCCTGCTGAACAAGGTCTGGGGCGGCACATTCATCTGACACAGAGAGAATTACTGTCTGAACTGGGCCCTGTGAATGTGTGTGTGTGTGAGTGTGTGTATGTGTGTTTGTGAGAGTGTGTGTGTGTGTGTGTGTGTGCGTGTGTGTGTGAGAGAGAGAGAGAGAGAGAGAGTGTGTGTGTCTGTGTGAGTGTGTGTGTGGGTGTAGGACAGAAATTTTTTTAAATGTCACTGATCCAGTTGCCTTAAATGGCAGCGAATTATGGCACCAATGAGTCGACTATGTTACCCAGTGGAAACATAAATACATTTTGCCGAATTAAATTTTGTTTTTCCAGTAATTTTCAAAGTACCGCTTTGTGCATAAAATGAGAGCATGATTTCACAAAAAAGCAACAACAAAGTGATAGCATCTTTTTATATCAAGTATGATAAATCTCAAACGGCAAAAACAAAGCAGGCATGGATTATGGACTGCACTTAGGGCAGTTGTTAGTTCGAGTCCCAGTTTGGGCAGTTGTTGGTTTGAGTCCCAGGTAGGGCAGTTGTCCCCCTTCCCCTGAACAGCCTCAGTAAAATATCCAGCTGTTTAAATCCATTGCTATCTGCATAAGAGAGAGACAGAATATCTTTGTCCTAAACATTAGAAAGAGAGATGTTCCATGTCTTTGTGACCTTGGTATGCTCTTTTTTGTATGTGGTTTGGGATAAAAGTGTCTGCTCAATAAGATGCAATTTAATGTAATATATCTGCAGTTCTCTCTGTGCTTTCAAGCCAGAGAACAAACTGACGACCCTCCATTTTGGGAAGATGGAGTTTGGAAAGGCTCTCTGCGTGTGTGGGGTTTATAGCCCATCTGTCTGGACAGAGATCTCATTAGATTGTTCTGTGTTTAATTAAGTGCACGAGCCCATATCTCACACTGAAGAGAGGGGCACAAAGGGAGAGAGGGAGAAAGAAAGGATGAGGGCTAAAGGAGGTGGATGACGAATGGTCACGGGCCGCTCTGCAGTCCAAGGACAAAAACACGGCGATGCTGGGATGAGCATGTGTATGTGTCGCGTACTCTGATGTTTGTGCGTGTATGTAGCGTGCTGTGCCATGGAAAAGTATTTGCCCCCTTCCCGATTTAGTCATTTATCGCATGTTCTGGCTACTTCAGTAATCACAAGCTGTCCAGCATCCACCCACCATCACACGACCGCCACCACGGCTGACTGCTGGGATGATGCTCTTACTGTGAAATGCTGCATTTACCCCTGACATACTGGGACCCATACCTCAGGCAGCCTGTAGCCTAGTGGCTGAGGTACGTGATTGTGACCCGGAAGGTTGCTGGTTCAAGTCCCGGTGTAGCCGCGATGATATCCCTGCAGCTGTTGGGCCCTTGTTTTGATTGTCCCCATGCTTAGTCTAATCAACTGTAAGTTGCTTTGGATAAAAGCATCAGCTAAATATATCTACTATAATCTAATGTAATGGTCATCTGGGTCACTTTCACTCTGTCCATAGGACATTATCAAAAAAGGCGTGGGGATCATCCAGGTGCTTTTTTGCCAAATTGCTGGATCCCGCGATTATAGTTGGCATTTATATAGCGCCTTTATCCAAAGCGCTGTACAATTGATGCTTCTCATTCACCCATTCATACACACACTCACACACCAACGGCGATTGGCTGCCATGCAAGGCAAGACCAGCTGTCTTGCTCAGGGACACTTCGACACAGCCCGGGCGGGGGATCGAACCGGCAACCCTCCGACTGTCAGACGACTGCTCTTACTGCCTGAGCCATGTCGCCCCTTAATTATGGACTGGTGGATAGAGTAACAACTCCCAACTCCTCTCCTCTCCTCTCCCCCTCCTCTCCTCTCCCCTCCTCTCCTCTCCTCTCCCCCTCCTCTCCTCTCCCCTCTTCCCCTCTCCTCTCCTCTCCTCTCCTCTCCTCTCCCCCTCCTCTCCTCTCCTCTCCTCTCCCCTCCTCCGCCCGCTGCCTCTGTTCTCCAGCTCCTGTGCTGTTCCTAATGGAAAAGGAAAACAGAATGGCGCGGGACACACCCACTGTTTCTACAGGTGACCCAGCCCGATCGATCTGCCTCCTGGGGCATCGTGCTCTTTGTGCTTTTGCAGATAGTTTATTTTACTAGTTTTTTTTGGATATAAGAGAAACAAATGAAAAAAAAACAAAAAACTTATGCAGGGCAGACAGCCCTCTGAGTGTAAAACACATCAGGTGTGGAAGAGCACAGCATCTCCCTGAAAGCGTCGGAAGAACTAAATACAAATACTTATTCTCCCCGAATTTGGCAGGTGATGATGACGGAGTAATCCGACCTGCGGTAACCTTCCTGCGAAGCACAGCTACGACCTGCGGTAACCTGCCTGACGTCACAGCAGCAAGTGCCAAAACCAAAACTAAAAAAGGGGAAAAACCAAAAGAAAACGGTTTCAAAATTCCTAATTGTAACAAGGTGAAGCATTCCTGATGTCATAAAGGGAAGCATTCCTGATGTCATAAAGGGAAGCATTCCTGATGTCATAAAGGGGAGCATTACTGATGTCATGAAGGGGAGCATTACTGATATATTATCAGTGATATATTCTGGGATACGGGCTCATGATTCACTCAGGAAGCTGCTGAGCTGTACCCTGACCAGCAGTGCAGGCTGTGGAGCCGGCCGCCACGTTGGGAGGTTTGTGGAATGCTGTGTTCAGAACCCCCCTACCCACAACACCTCCCGCACACACTCTCGGCCAATGAACACGCAGGAGCCAGCGATTGCCACTCAAACTCCATCCTTTATTGAAATTTACAAAAAAGAAAAACAGTCAAAGTGTCCTGTCAGTGTGTGGAAGGGCTGGGGGTGGTGGGGGGGGTGGGGTGGGGGGGTGGAAAGTGTTTGAGTCAGGTGACACCCGCCCTCCTTGTGCTGCACACATGTGCTGTTGCCATGACGATCCCGCTCCAGCTGTGGCCACCCACTCCACCCTCGGCCTGCGTGTCACACTCAAGGTTCCCCTCGAGCTGAAGTGACCATCTCCTGACTATGAGGGGGGTCTCACCTCCCCCAGCCTGGGCTGATTACAGCTCGTCTCTATCAGGTACGGCTCATCACGGCCCAGCTGTACCGGCTTCCAAAATAGATTTCCAGTTCCTCTCCATTTACCTCATTCATTTTCCAAACTATAGCTTAGTTTCAGTGACTCGGTGTGCACACTTTGAGCAACTAGGGCCCCAATGGTTTCATCTGTCACTGTCATTTAATCTCATAAAAAATGCAACGCCTTCCTAATGGAGGCATTTGGCTTTTTAGCTCTTCATAAAACCCAGAAGCGTTGGCCGGTCCTGGGCCGGGACCTCATCGCATGCGAAGCCTTCAGAGGGTGAGGCAGCCTGTCCTTCAGGACAGTGACGGCGTGTTGCGAGTGATGCATGTGGTCATGGCCGTGATGATTGCGTAGGGACCCAGGTCTCCCCCGACAGCGTGAGAGGCCCTGCTCTAACGCAGTGGTCCTGGTCCAGTCCGGTCCAGCACAGTGTCATGGTTCTGTTCAGTTCTCAGGTGCAGTCGTGTCTTCGGGTGTTTAGAACATTCTTCTTCTTCTTCTTTTTTTATTTTTAATTTATTTTTAATGGTGGTAGAATTTTTTTTTTTTTTTACAACATCTAAAATCATTCTGTTTGTGATATTTACACTGCAGTGTCCTTCCCCAGTATTAATGTGATAGTCATCATCATCTTCTTCATCCCCATCATCATCATCATCATCCCCGCCACCATCATCATCAGCACCATCATCATCATCATCATCACGACCATCGTTACCATCACGACATCCTGTAAAAGGTGGTCACTCCGTATGACAGGTCTACAGCAGAAACACCTGTTGCTATGGGCAGTTTAAATCCGTCTCCAGGCAGATCCCTAATCCCCTGACGTAGTGGGCTGTCGGCTGTCAGTCAGCCTGGCCTCACGGGGGATGAGCAGGGTTTGGTAACACAGCCTGGGCAGAAACGGCCCGTAATATTACATCACAAATATATGTTTCAATTTTTCACAATGTCTATTTTTCGACAGTGGCCTTGAGTGAGAAGAATCAATTTTTCAGGAATTTAATGTTTCATAACGTTCGCTCGGAGTGAAGCGGTGAGGCTGAATTATTCAGCGTTCCATCACAGGGAAGATGTTGTAAAAGTAAAGAGGTTTCTACATAATCACACACCTCTTTCTGCTCCTGTCAGTTCCCCTCTTCCTTCATCCTCAAATCTGTCTTTTTTCCTTCTTTCTACCTTCCCCCATCTCTCCTTTCTCTGCTTCTGTCTCTGTGTGAACCCCCCTCCTCCCCCCCCCCCTCTCTCTCTGTCCCTCTCTCCACATCTTATCCTCAGCAGTGTGTTTGTGCTTATAGACGTATGCATTAGTGTGAGACTGTGTGAACATAGGCAGGGTGTGTGTGTGTGTGTGTGTGTGTGTGTGTGTGTGTGTGTGTGTATGTGTGCGTGTGCGTGCGCACCTGTGTTGATTCTTATTGGCTGATGAAGATGCTGTTTGCGTTGGGATTTGTGCAGGACAGCTTTAAAACAGTTATTGCTAAAAATCCAACTTCTCTTCCTCTGTTTTTCTGTTTCTCAAAATCTTCTCTGCTTCCGTTTCATCCTCTCTCTCTCCCTCTCTCTTTCCCTCTCTCTTTCCCTTCCGCTCTCTTCCCCTTCCTCTCTGTTTCTCTCCTCCTCTCATTCCTTTTCTTTCCCTTTATCTCCCGTCCTCTCTTTTTCCTTCTCTTCTCCCTTTTCCCCTCCGCCTGCCTCTTGCTCCTTCTCTCTCTCCCTCCCTCTCTCTTCCTCCTCCTCCTCCTCTTCCCTCTCTCTCTCTCTCTCCTGGAAGAGCTCAGCCAGCCTCTGAAACCTGGGGTCCCACTCTCCCTCCTCCTCCCCTGCTCCCCCTCTCCCCTCCTCCTTCTCTACCTCGCTCTCCAGCGAGCTGAGTGACCCCGCCCGTGACCCCTCCCCCTCGAAGCCGTACACCTGCACCGAGTCATAGGGCGGCAGGGAGGGGTCGAAGGTCACTTGCGCCAGGCGCAGCCTCAGGAACTCGCCCACGCGGAGCGCCAGGGAGTTCCCCCCTCCTCGGCCCCGCCCCCCCCCATACCCCGTCTGCCCCAACACGCCCTGGTTCTGCCCCGGGAAGGGCAGCAGGTGGGGCAACATATCCCTGCGGCCCAGGCTGTACCCCCTCACCCCCACCCCCCAGTCTGGAATAAGCCCCGCCCCCTCGGGGTAAACTCTGCAAGTAGTCCCGGCCAGAGATATCCCTCCGCCCAGCGAGGCTCCGACCTGCGCTGCCCCCTGGTGGTAGCCGACGGCGGTACTGCGGCAGAATCCGCCGCTCTCAACGCCGCTGTTGCCATGGGGACCGGGCGTGGCGGGGAGGGAGGGGACAGAGGCGCCGGTGCTGATCCGGGTCGGGGACAGGGCGGCTCTCACGCCCTGAGGACCGGACTCACACGCCCAGCTGCTGCTGCTGGAGCTCTGGAGCCCAACCGGACCACAGCGAGTCAGAACCAGGGAGTCCACCTGGGAGACAGAGCCAGAGACACACTATACACTGTACACTACACTATGCACACTATACACCGTACACTATACACTACACTATACACACTTTACACACTATACACTGTACACTATACACACTACACACACTATACACTGCTCATTATACACACTATACACTATACACACTATATATTATACACACTATACACTGTACACCATACACACTATACACTGTACACTACACTATACACTACACTATGCACACTATACACCGTACACTATACACTACATTATACACACTATACACACTATACACTGTACACTATACACACTACACACACACTATACACTGCTCACTATACACACTATACACTATACACACTATATATTATACACACTATACACTGTACACCATACACACTATACACTATACACACATACACCCCACACACACGCACACACGCACACACACACACACACACACCTCACACACACACACGCACCTCACACACACGCACACACACACCCCACACACATGCACGCATGCACACACGCACACACACGCACACGCACACACACACACACACACACCTCACACACACACACACACACACTCACACACACACACAGTCACACACACACACACACACACTCACACACACACACAGTCACACACACACACACACACACACACACACACACACACAGTTAGTACCCAGTCCAGGTTGTGTGTGTGGTATCCCGGCTCGCTGCTGTCCTTTGAGTCCGGGGTGGGGGGGGCCCCGCTGTCTGACCCCCCCATGGCCCCCGCTTGGGGGTCCCCGGGGCACAGGCCCCGGCTGTGTGTGTGTGTGTGTGCGAGTCGCAGCGCCGGCAGGGTGTGTGAGCTGTAGCACAGCGGCCCCGCGGCTCCCGCCAACGCCAGGCTGTACGTCCGGCCCCGGTCCGGGCCCCGGCCAGAATAACGTCTGTGAACACACACGACATCTCCTCAGTCACTCTGTCACTCAGTCACTCAGTGAACACACACGACATCTCCTCAGTCACTCTGTGAACACACACAACATCTCCTCAGTCCTCAGTCACACACACACACACACACGACATCTCCTCAGTCACTCTGTGAACACACACACACACACACACACACACGACATCTCCTCAGTCACTCTGTGAACACACACACACACACACACACACACACACACGACATCTCCTCAGTCACTCTGTGAACACACACACACACACACACACGACATCTCCTCAGTCCTCAGTCACACACACACACACACACACAACATCTCCTCAGTCCTCAGTCACACACACACACACACACACACACACGACATCCCCTCAGTCACTCTGTGAACACACACGACATCTCCTCAGTCCTCA